>NC_135331.1:86133377-86433377 GCF_023851605.1 Tamandua tetradactyla | reverse complement strand
TTCTTGAGGTTCACACAATACAAAATTTGTAATTTGAAGGTGTACAGTTTAATGGTTTTTAGTGTATTCACAATGTTTTGCAAAGCAACAATACTATACCACCAGGAAATTTCATCATCCCAAAAAGAAACCCAAACCTGTTAGTGCCTATACCTGTGTTGCAACACATCACCACACTGTTGTGCCCTGCACCGTGCCTTGCATCCTGCTCCACATCCATCCAGCAAACACAAGGCTTTAGACTACTGAACAAAATCAACTTCCAAAGTAAACCAATTAATATGTTTACATGCTGTGAAGACAGAAGATCACTAAGCATATCATGAGGCAGACAGATATGGTCCAGCCTAAGACCAAATTAAAACACCAGAGAAGACACAGATGTTGGAACAACTAATCAAGGATGTTTATATAACTCTACTAAATAAAATAAATGGAATGGCTAATGACATAAAGAAGATCAAAAAGACACTACAAGAGCATAAAGAGGAATTTGAAAGAGTAAATAGAAATATAACAGATATCACTGAATTAAAGATGCTAGAGCTATACATAAAAAATATGCTAGAGATACACAACAGCAGATTTGAAGAGGCAGAAGAAAGAATAAGTGAACTAGAAGACAAGACAACTGATTTTGTACACTCAAAAGAGCAAATGGCAAAAAAGATGGAAAATTTGAAATGGACCTCAGGGAAATGATAGACAAAACAAAGCAAGCAAATATAGGAATTATTGGTGTCCCAGAAGGAGTAAAAAAAAAGAGTAAAGGGCTAGGAAGATTAGTTTAGGATATAATGAAGGAAAACTTCCAAACCCTTATAAAGAATATAAATATGCAAGTCAAAGAAGTTCAATGAACTCCAAATAGAATAAATCCAATAGGCCTTCCCCAAGAAGCATACTAATCAGTCTGTTAAATGTTGAAGAGAAGCAGAAAATCATGAAAGTGGCAAAAGAAAAACAATCTACTACATACAAAGGAAACCACATAAGACGAAATTCAGACTACACAACTGGCCCTATGGAGTTAAGAAGGCAGTGGTATGATATATTTAAGATCCTTAAAGAGAAAGACTTCCCGTCAAGAATTCTGTACCAAGTCAAATTGTCCTTAAAAACTGAGGGAGAGATTAAAAGTTCACAGACAAACAAATCCTGAAAGAACTTGTCAACAAGAGACCAGCTCCACAAGAAATACTAAAAGGAGTTCTGTCCACTCAGAAAAAAAAGGCAGGAGGGGGAGTTCTGGAGAAGGGCACAGAATTGAGGAATACCAGTGAAGGTAACTTAAAGGATAAAAAGAGAAAGGTGGAAAAGAATATATAGATCTCACAAATAAAATCCAAAAGATAAGATGATAGATTCAAGAAATGCCTTTTCAGTAATAACTTTGAATGTTAATGGACTAAACTTACCAATTAAAAGACATAGATTGGCAGAATGGATTAAGAAATATTATCCAGCTTGCAATTACTGCTTGTAAGAGACTCAATTTAGACATGAGGTTACAAACAGATTGAAAGTGAAAGGATGGGAAAAGATGTTCCACGCAAGTTGTAAACAAAAGAAAGCAGAAGTACCCATACTAATATCAGACAAAATAGATTTTAAATGTAAAGACATCATTAGAGACAAAGAAGGACACTATATAGTAATTAAAGGGTCACTCACCAAGAAGATATAACAATCATAAATGTTTATGCTCCCAATCAAGAAGCCCCAAAGTTCATGAGAGAGACATTGGCAAAACTGAAGGGAGTGATAGATGCTTCAACAATAATAGAAGGAAACTTCAATATGCCACTCTCCTCTATAGATAGAACAACCAGACAGAAAATCAACAAAAAAGTAGAAAAATTAACAACTTAATAAATGAATTAAATCTAACAGACATATATATATATGTCATTACACCCTCAAAACACCAGGATATACATTATTCTCTAGTGTGCATGGAACATTCTCCAGGAAAGGTCATATTTTGGGGCACAAAACATAAGTTTAAAAACACTGAAATTATTCAAAGCACTTTCTCTGATCACAGTGGAATGAAGTTAGATATCAATAACAACCAAAGAACGAGAACTTTCTCAAATGTATGGAGATTAAATAACATACTCTTAAACAACCAGTGGGTCAAAGAAGAAATTTCTAGAGAAATCAGTAGCTATCTGGAGACAATTGAAAATGAGAATACAACATATCAGAATTTACGGGATGTGGCAAAGGCTGTGCTGAGAGGGAAATTTACTGTCCTGAATGCCTATATTAGAAAGCAAGAAAGAGGAAAATCAAGGACTCAACTTCTCACCTGGAGGAACTTGAGAAAGAACAGCAAACTAACCCCAAAGCAAATAGAAGAAGAGAAACAAAGATTAAAGCAGAGTTAAATGAATGGAAGATCAAAAGAACAACAGATAAAACCAAAAGCTGCTTCTTTGAAAAATTAAATAAAGTTGATAGGCCACTAGCAAGACTGACAGAGAAAAAAAGGAGAGGATGCAAATAAACAAAATCAGAAATGGTGGGGGGGGTATTACTACAGACCTTGAGGAAATAAAAAAAAATCATAAGAGAATACTAGGAACACCTATATGCCAAAAAACTAGACAACTTATGTGAATGGGCAAATTCCTGGAAATACACAAACAAGCTACACTGACTCAGGAAGAAATAGAAGATCTCACCAAGTCAATCACAAGTAAAGAGATTCAATCACTCATAAAAAAATCTTCCTATAAAGGAAAGCCCAGGCCAGATGGTCTTCAAGGGGGAATTTTACCAAACATACCAAAAAGAACTTAACACCAATCCTGCTCAAACTTTTCCAAAAAATTGTGGAAAAACAAATACTTCCAAACTCATTTTATGAAGCTAATATCACTTTAATACCAAAACCAGGAAAAGATATTATAAGAAAGGAAAACTGCAAGACATCTAATGAACATAGATGCAAAATTTCTCAACAAAATATTAGCAAATTGAATCCAACAACACATTAAAAGAATTACAAACCACAACCCAACCAAGTGGGGTTTATCCCAGGAATGCAAGGATGGTTCAACACAAGAATATCAATTAATGTAATACAGCACATTTAAAAATTGAAAGGGAGAAATCACATGATCATCTTGATTGATGATGAAAAAGAATTCAACAAAATTCAGCATCTTTTTCTGATAAAAACACTTCAAAAGATAGGAATCAAAAGTAACTTCTGGGCAGTGTAATGCTGGCTCAGTGTCAAGAATTCTTGCCTGCCGAGTTGGAGACCCGGGTTCGATTCCTGGAGCCTGCCCATGCCAATAATAATAATAATCATATTAACTTCCTCAATATGATAAAAGGCATATATGAAAACTTAATAGCCAGCATTGTATTCAATGGGGAGAGACTGAAAACTTACACCCTAAGATCAAGAACAAGACAAGGATGCCCTATGTCACAACTATTATTCAACATTGTGCTAGCTAAATCAATCAGGAAGGACAAAGAAATAAAAGGCATTCAAATTGGAAAGGAAGAAGTAAAACTTTCATTATTTGCAGATGACATGATATAATACTTGGAAGATCCTGAGAAATCTACAACAAAGTTACTTGAGCTAATAAACAAATTCAACAAGGTGGTGGGATATAAAATTAATGTGCAAACAGCAATAACATTTCTATTCACAAGGAATGACCTAACAGAGGAGTCATCTAAGGAAAAATTCCATTCAAAATAGCAACTAAAAAAATCAAATACTTAGGAATGAACTTAACTAGGGACGTAAAGGACTTGTACACAGAAAACTACATAACATTGCTAAAAGAAATCAAAGATCTAAATAGGTAGAAAGACATTCCCTGCTCATGGATAGGAAGGCTAAATATAGTTAAAGGATGTCTATTCTACCAAAATTGATCTACAGATTCAACACAGTACCAATCAAAATTTCAATAACCCACTTTGAGGATTTGGAAAAGCTAGTTACCAAATTCATCTGGAAGGGAAAGAGACCTGAATAGCTAAAAGTATCCTAAAAAAATAAAGTGGAAGGATTAACACTTCCTGACTTTAAAACTTATTATAACATTACAGTGGTCAAAAGAGCATGGCACTGGTGCAAAGACAGAAGTATTGACCAATGGAATAAAATCAAGAGTGCAGAAATAGCCCACCAAATCTATGGTCCACTAATTTTAAAGAAGGCCCCCAAATCCACGAAACCGGGACAAAACAGGCTTTTCAAAAAATAGGGATGAGAGAACTGAATGGCAATAGTCAAAAGAATGAAAGAAGACCCTTACCTTACACCCCATACAGAAATTAACTCAAAGTGGATCAAACACCTAAATATGAGAACTAGCACAATAAAGCTTCTGAAAGAAAATGCAGGGAAACATCTTCAAGACCTAGTAATAGGAGGTAGCTTCCTAAAGTTTACACCCAAAGCACAAGCAGCAAAAGAAAAAATAGATAAATGAGAACTCCTCAAAATGAAATGCTTCTACTCTTCAAAAGACTTTGTCAAAAAGGCGAAGAGGCTGCCAAGTCAAATGGAGAAAATATTTGAAAATCACTTATCAGACAAAAGTTTGATATCCTGTATACACAAAGAAATCATACAATTCAAAGACAAAAGAATAAACAACCCAATTATAAAATGGGCTAAAGATATAAATAGGCATTTTTCTGAAGAGCTCAAAAGCACATGAAGACATGCTCATTTTCATTGGCTATAAAGGAAATGCAGATCAAGACAACCACGAGATACCACCTTGCCCCTAAAAGAACAGCTGCTATTTTACAAACAGGAAAGCATAAGTGTTGGAGAGGATATAGAGAAACTGGGACACTTATGCACTGCTGGTGGGAATGTATAATGGTGCAGCCACTGTGGAAGACTGTTTGGTGGTTTCTCAAGAAACTAAATATCAAGTTGCCCTATGACCCAGCAATAGCACTACTTGGTATATACCCAGAAGAGCTTAAAGCAATGACACAAACAGACATTTGCACACCATTGTTCATAGCAGCATTATTCACAATCACCAAAAGATAGAAGCAAACCAAATGCCCATTAACAGACAAGTGGATCAACAAAATGTGGTATCTACATATGATGAAATATTATGCAGCAGTAACACAAAATGATGTCCTGAAGCACGTGACAAGATGGTTGAGCCTTGTGGACATAAAGTTGAGTGAAATAAGCCAGACACAAAAGGATAGCTACTGTATGACCCCAATTTTATGACCATGGTAAAGGTAAAATCAGAGGCTCATCCTACAGAATATAGGGGACTTAAAGATACATAGAAGCCAGAGATGGGTGAAGCTAATGAGGTTGAACTCCAAAGTAAGGGAATAGACAGAAGTGAAGGCAGTTCTTTCATAAGTCTATGAGTATTATTTCCATATTGAAGGTGAACAGGGTTGAAAGGGGTTGTATAGACCTATGTGCCCCACTGATTAACATTAGAAATATAAACAAGTTCTTGCAAGAACTATTTCCAAAGTATGATTCATATACAAACAGTGTTTACATCCAGAGTACAGGGGGAAAACTGCTATTGCATATTATGGGCTATGTTTAATAAGAAAACATCAGCAGTATCACAGCAACAGCAGGGGTAAATAATGGGTTGAGGGACAAGAGTTAAGGGGAAGTATAGACTTTCTGTTTGGTGAGGGCATGTTTATTGGTTATCTTTTTCTTGGGAACTATGAAATTATCTAAAATTGAGAGTATTGATGGACTGTGGAGTTTGGGCATTTATATATTATGCCTCATGAATGCAGATCATTGAAGGATGCACTGATTGAGAAGTAGATTGGCAAATTATGGTGTACAAATACAACCAAATAATGTGCTGCTGCAAAAAGGAGTGAAGTCATGAGGCATGCGATGATGTGAATGAACCTATGGGACATTTGGTGAGGCAAAATAAGCCAGAAATGAAAGAGCAATCATAGTATGGTTTCACTTTAAAAAGGCTTATAAGAAAACAGTGGCCTAGATTGTAAGCTCTTATAGCAGACATATTTAGTTCAGAGTGGTAATTACTATTTCTGGATCTTGAGAAGTTGTTTTATATATCTATATCCTGATATTTTGAGATAAGAATGAAGCTGATCAGGTCAGGATTAAGTTAATTCAGAGCACAGGGGTAAGGAAGACATTGTCTATGTTTTAGAACTGCACCTATTCTTTGAGACCAAAGGAAGAAATGTTTCTTTTGTCTGGAACATAAATTTTCCATAGCACATAATGTAACTCAACTTGTCTGGATAGCTCATTTGAAAAGCTGAAACACAGGGAGCCCAGAATAAGAATGAGGGCCTTTAATTCTGTATAGCTTAATGAATGCCTGGATATATCCTAGAATATAGTAAAAAGAAAATAAAAAAACATTGCAAAGTCCCTTGAGGGGTGGGAGTAAAAATATGAAACTATAAAACTGTACTATAAGGGAATCCCCTGATACTAGGTCAAACATTAGGGACACCCAAATCAATAGGCCAAGCCCTTGATCTTGAGGCTTACTCTTGTGAAGTTTATGCAGGTAGTAAAGAATCTTAGCCTGCCTATAGGTAGTTCTAAGAGTTACTTCCAGGGGACTTCTTTTGTTGCTCAGATGTGGCCTCACTCTCTCTAAGTCAAACTCTGTAAATGAAATCATTTCCTTCCCCCCTACATTTGTCATGATATTCAGGGATAAAAGTCTCACTGGCAATATAGGATCAACTGGCACTATGGGATCAACAATTCCATCCTGACCAAAAGGGTGAAAATAAGTGTAACTAATAAATTATCAGTGGCTGAGAGAGTTCAAATGGAGTTGAGAGGCTACTCTGAAGCTCACTCTTATACAAGCTTCAGTTAGACATTGCTATATATCATAACTTGCCAAACCCCAAACAAAACCATTCCTGTCAATCCTAAAGAACACCTAAGGTAATACATAAGATTCTTCAATGGTTCCATGCATTAGGGTAACTTTCCAGAAAACTACAACCTCCAGATGGGTCCCTAGACCAGATAAATCTTGAAACCAACAGGGCCCAGCCTCTCTGGAACATCAGCTAGTTCCATCTCCTTACCCCATAGTATTGACAGCCCCTTCAAAAATGAAAAAGTTGGGACTTCCGGAGAAGATGGCGGCTTAGTAAGACGTGGGTCTTAGTTCCTCCTCCAGAAAAGCAACTAAAGAAACAGAAACAATACGAAACAGCTCCCGGAGTCACGACAGAGACCAAAAAGACAGCGTACCCCAATCTGGAACAGCTGAACGGGCAGGGAGAATCTGATGCGGTGAGATACCCGAGGGGCGCGCGTTTTCCCGGCCGGGGCGGCTGGCGACTGGGGTCCCCTCCACGCACGTGGCTCCCCGGTCTGACTGGGAACGTTGGATAGCGGGGCCCTCCCGTCACGCTTGGCGTTTCGGGCCAGCTGGGCAATTAGGACCGGCACGCTCCCAAGCCGCGGTGGCCAGCGACCCCCGCCTCCACGCGGGTTTCCCGCGGTTTCCCGGGCCGACTGCCGTGCAGACAGACGAGCACCACGAGCGCCACCTACTGGGCAGGAAAAGAAAAACAGAGCCCAGAGATTTCACAGAAAAACCTTTCAACCAGCTGGGTCCCACACCAAGGGAAATCTGATCAAATGCCCAGACACCAGCAGAAAATAATGGATGACGCTCGGAAAATTGAAGATATGGCCCAATCAAAGGAACAAACCAATAGTTCAAATGAGATACAGGAGCTGAGACAACTAATGCTGAATATACGAACAGAAATGGAAAAACTCTTCAAAAACCAAATCAATAAATTGAAGGAGGACATGAAGAAGACATGGGCTGAACAAAAAGAAGAAATAGAAAATCTTAAAAAACAAATCACAGAACTTATGGGAGTGAAGGACAAAGAAGAAAAAATGGAAAAAACAATGGATACCTACAATGGTAGATCTAAAGAGACAGAAGCTACAAGTAGTGAACTGGAGGATGGAACATCTGAATTCCAAAAAGAAACAGAAACTATAGGGAAAAGAATGGAAAAACTTGAGCAGGGGATCAGGGAACTGAATGACAATATGAAGCGCACAAATATACGTGTTGTGGGTGTCCCAGAAGGAGAAGAGAAGGGAAAAAGAGGAGAAAAACTAATGGAAGAAATTATCACCGAAAATTTCCCAACTCTTATGAAAGACCTAAATTTGCAGATCCAAGAAGTGCAGCGCACCCCAAAGAGAATAGACCCAAATAGGCGTTCTCCAAGACACTTACTAGTTAGAATGTCAGAGGTCAAAGAGAAAGAGAGGATCTTGAAAGCAGCAAGAGAAAAACAATCTGTCACATACAAGGGAAACCCAATAAGACTATGTGTAGATTTCTCAGCAGAAACCATGGAAGCTAGAAGACAGTGGGATGATATATTTAAATTACTAAAAGAGAAAAACTGCCAACCAAGACTCCTATATCCAGCAAAATTGTCCTTCAAAAATGAAGGAGAAACTAAAACATTTATAGACAAAAAGTCACTGAGAGAATTTGTGACCAAGAGACCAGCTCTGCAAGAAATACTAAAGGGAGCACTAGAGTCAGATACGAAAAGACAGAAGAGAGAGGTATGGAGTAAAGTGTAGAAAGAAGGAAAATCAGATATGATATATATAATACAAAAGCCAAAATGGTAGAGGAAAATATTATCCAAACAGTAATAATACTAAAAGTTAATGGACTGAATTTCCCAATCAAAAGACATAGAATGGCAGAATGGATTACGACCCAGCAATACCACTGCTAGGTATCTACTCAAAGGACTTAAGGGCAAAGACACAGACGGACATTTGCACACCAGTGTTTATAGCAGCATTATCTACATTTGCAAAGAGATGGAAACAGCCAAAATGTTCATCAACAGACGAGTGGCTAAACAAACTGTGGCGTATACCTACGATGGAATATTATGCAGCTTTAAGACAGACTAAACTTATGAAGCATGTAATAACATGGATGGACCTAGAGAACACTATGCTGAGTGAGTCTAGCCCAAAACTAAAGGACAAATACTGTAAGGTCCCACTGATGTGAACCGACATTCGAGAATCAACTTGGAATATATCATTGGTAACAGAGACCAGCAGGAGTTAGAAACAGGGTAAGATAATGGGTAATTGGAGCTGAAGGGATACAGACTGTGCAACAGGACTAGATACAAAAACTCAAAAATGGACAGCACAATAATACCTAAGTGTAATGTAACTAGGTTGGAACACTGAATGAAGCTGCACCTGAAATATGGTTTTTTGTTTGTTTGTTTGTGTGTTTGTATCTTTTGTTTTTTTTCTCTTTCCTTTTTATATATATATATTTTATTAGTATTATTATTTTAATTCTCTTCTCTATATTAACATTCTATATCTTTTTCTGCTCTTTTGCTAGTTCTTTTCCTAAATCGATGCAAATGTACTAAGAAATGATGATCATACATCTATGTGATGATACTAAGAATTACTGAGTGCATTTGTAGAATGGAATGATTTCTAAATGTTGTGTTAATTTCTTTTCTTTTTTTTTGATTAATAAAAAAATTTAAAAAAAAAAAATGAAAAAGTTAGAATGGCCATAGCCTAATACCCTAAAGAGTGGGATAGAAAGATCAAAGGTGATGGTGGAGTTATACAGAGAAGTTAGGGTGTAACAAATGAATATGATTGCTGAATCACTAAGTTGACATTTCTTTTAGTCTCCAGTATCTTAGAGCAGCTAGAAGTAAAATTGTGAAATATTGACCCATGTCAAACTCTGAAATCTGTTCTACAACTATTTGTGGTGCTGTGCTTTGAAATTTATTGCTTTCTGGTATATTTTATTTTTCACAAAAAAAATAGTTGACTGTGATGATTTAAAAAAATTTTATTCCTTCTACCCTCCTATATTCTGGAGCAACTAGAAGGAAAAATGTGAGATGATGGTATGGTAGCCCATGAAAAACTCTGGGATGTCTCTTGTTGAAGAGTGCTTTGAAAACCATTACTTTTTTCTTTCTTTGCCTTGTATATATGTTCTATTATACAATTAAAAAGTTTAAAAAAAAAAAAAAAGGAACACAGGATGGCTGCTGCAACTTTAGACATCACAGCTCCATTCCAGGCAGGAAAAGGGAGAGATGGGGAAAGGGCAAAAGACTCCATGGCATTGGGATAAATCAAGTCCTTCCTCTTTAAAGGAAAATATTCCCCAGGATTTCCATGTATCTCCACTTCTATATCAGTAGCCTGAGCAGGAAAAAAGAGGCGACCCTTGATCAACCACTGGAATGTGGGTAAGGAGAGGTGTTTTAGGGTGGAGCTAAGATACCTAAGTCGTGTCTACCACATATAATTTGATTTGTTTTTGTTGTGATATCTTCTATTTTCATTGTTTTCATGGTTACCAATATTTTTCCATATCCTTTTTCATTTTATTGAAAAAATTAGAAAATGACAGTTAATAAAGGGCATAAACAAAGAAATAGGGACACACTAGTAGAAAGAATAGAGAATATCAAATAAAAATGCCACCAGTTTCTTTAATTGGGTAAGTGCACAAAATATAAAGAAGAACTTTATTTCACCCATTTTAAATTCACTGCTTCTTTTCATCCCCCACCCCATCATTCTGTATGATCCAGCAAAACGATGGCTGTTTTTAGAACTGATTGTCTTACTTTTCTTTCTGTGGTGAAACTGTCATGCAGCCTGGATATTTAGGCTCATACGCATCCATGACCTGTGTCTGTTGTGGTCAAAGAACTTAGCCATAGTCTTGGTGAAACCAGCCTCCACTGCTGCTTTGTGCTTCCACTGATAATGGTCAGCTCAGTGTGCATTTGCCATTGAAACGTTTGAGCTAGGAGGACAGTTGCCAAATAACATCAGGATCCATCCTTGTAGGATCTTTACTATCAGCCTTGAGAAAGATGCTCTTCTCCTTATATGAGCTATAGCAGGATCCCATCATCACAAAAGAGGATACAACACACAAAGCCGCAGTGGGCATGGACTCTGGAAAGGGTTGTATATAATCCCAAATTAGAGCCACTATGGCAAAAAAATAAACAAAAAGGAGAACAGGAAAATGGTGAGATGACCACCACTTAAACCAAATTCTCCATATATTTGTACTTTCCCAGAAGAACAATTTTGGCAGAATCATCCAAAGATTCTTCACAGCTGGTCCATCCCAGTGGTCAATTTTTACAAGCTAATCATTAGTCCTCCACTTAATCCACAAGCCAGCACAGTCCACTGCTGGGGCTACAGCAGTCCCAGCCCCATGTGCACCACAACCACTTCTCTCTTTCTGTGCAGTCACCATATTCATCTTGTCTACCTCTGGAACCAATAAATTTTGAAAATATATTTTTTTACCCAAGAAGCTAAAGTCAATCAGAATTTTATTTTCCCCTTGAAGGTGAGTTGATCTTAACATAATTTACCTTCCCTCTGAAAGATTTTCTTCCAAATCCCATTCTGTGGTGTAATTTTGGATGCAGAAATACATCATGTAAAATTGCCTAATATGCAGATACATGCCATTTTGTTGAGCATAGTGGAAGGACCAGGTACGGGAGAGCTGTAGTGGAAATCCCAGCACCCTGGCCCAAGTATGTATGTGCAGAGCCTATGCCAAGTGAGAGAAAGTGTTGGCTGTGGTGATTGTGCTAGAACAGTCCCATGATGTAGATTACCTGTTTTCCTAACAGTATTTACAAAGATGCATTATCTCTGGACTTGTGGTTTTTGTGTCTGACTTTTGGATAAAGGAGAGTTTATGTGAGCAACCTAATAACATTTAGTTAATGCCCTTTGTTTCAGCTTACTAGCATGGCTACTGTTTTCTGCAACAAAAATCTTTGACCAAAATTTATATTTTGGGTAGCATATTATCTAATTTAACTTGAACTCTCAGTTTATTTGAACATCATAATTACATGGAAATTTGAATGGCGAGTGAAATTTTGTTGGTATGTACAAGCTAATGTGACACCCTAATATATGCCGGAGTAATTTGGGGAGAGAATTAAAAAAATTTTCAAAGTCCCCTTAGGGGATGGAGGAGAAAAAGAAAAATATTCAACTTCCCCATATGGAGAAGTCATGATTTTCTTGCAAGCAGTGAGGACAACCAATTCAATTGATTAAGTCCTCAATCTTGGGGCTTTCCCCTATGAAATTTATTCTTGCAAGGGAGAAGCTATGCCTACCTATAATTATGCCTTAGAATAAGCCCCAGAGAACCTCTTTTGTTGCACACATGTGGCCACTCTTTTTAAACCAACTCAGCAGATGAACTCACTGCACTCCTCTCATGTGGAACATGAACCCCAGGGCTGTAAATTTCCCTGGAAATGTAGGACAGAACTCCTGGAATGAGAAAGGACCCAGTGTCATGGGATTGAGAAAGACTTCTTGACCAAAAGGGGGAAGAGTGAAATGAGACCAAATAAAGTTTCAGTGGCAGAGATATTTCAAACAGAGTTGAGAGGCTATCCTGGAGGTTATTCTTATGCATTATATAGATATCCCATTTTAGTTTATTGTGTACTGGAGTGACTAGAGAGAAGTACCTAAAACTGTGGAACTGTGTTCCAGTAGCCCTGATTCTTGAAGAAATTGTATAACTATATACTTCTACAATGTGACTGTGTGGTTGTGTAAACCTTGTGGCTGATGCTCCCTTTATCTAAGGTATGGACAGCTGAGTCAATAAATAAGGACACCCTCACCACCACTCACAGCCAACCTCACACCCTGCCCTACAGATTTTGGACTCTTCCATTCCCACAGTTGCATGAGACACCTTTATAAATCTTATATTCACAGATCTCTCTTTTTGGTTCTGTTTCTCTAGAGAACCCTGACTAACACAGCTTGGTAACAGGAGTGGTTCTTGAGTAACAGAATCTTAAAAATGGGTTTTCACAATTGGTTTTCTATTCTGACTAGATTCAGAGGCACTAAGAACTATTTCCAATAATCAAGATGGCACTGATGGTCAATGAGGTGAGCTGGCAAAAGAAGTACTCAAAATATCACCGTTAGATTCTGCTAATTGTATGTTTATATGAGACAAGCTCTGGGTGATAATGTTTTTGCCACCTTCATGGAATTTTGTGGAATTAAGATATATGATGTTGGCTGGTTGTTGTTAGATATATTGATACAGTGTTGAGGGAAAGGTATGAGCCAAAGGCTTCAAATTCAAAACTTAGCTCCATGTGAATGATGTAAAAATTTCTATGTGTGCCCTGAAAGAAAATCTTATTTCTTGTGGTCTTAGACTTGAGATTTCTGAAAATCAGACACAAAGCCTCATTGTGTGAGTAGCAGATTTACAACATAAACTAAGTTCTCAACCTTGAAGGGTGCCTGTTGTTAAAATAAGGGCTTTGATTGGAAAAGAATAGCATCCTAAAATGTGGGATGATGACATATCACTTGATAATGATGGTGATGAGGAGACGGAATCGGTAGAATCTGCTGAGCCTTTGCTAGCTATATCTATAATGCACTGCCCTGAGGAAGCAGCTTCCCAGCTTCCAATCTTCTCAGAAGAGTCTGCCACCCAACCTCCACCTAATGAGATTAAGCCTTCATTGCCTGCTAACGTTGTAACCACCTCTCCTGGGAAAAGAGCCATCCCTTCTCTGAATGGAATGACTAATCCTGCTTCACCAGATGAAACTGCAATGGAATGCCCTGAGGTAATTTGCTTGAAAGACACTTCCACAGCTTTTCATGATCCATGCCACCACCCATCTTTTCTTCAAAACCTATAACTAGATCAAAATCCCAACTGGCCCCATAAGATGAGGTACAAAGTGTGACCCGTGAGGAGGTACATTATACTCCAAAAGAACTGCATATTACCTCATTTAATTTGTATGGTCAATTTAGTTGAACACCCAAAATTACATGGAATCTTGAATAGGGTATGAGATTTTGCTCATTTTTCCAAGGTAGTGTGATACCACTATATATCCCAGAGTAATTTAAGCAGTGAATAAAGAAATATTTGCAGAGTCCCCTTGAGGGATTGAGGAGAAAGGAGGAAATATTCAACCTTCCCATTTGGAGAATTTCTGATATTCTCTAAAGCAATGGGGACAGCCAAATCAACAGGCAAGACCTTGATCTTGGGGTTCACCCCTATTAAACTTATTCCTGCAAAGGATAAGCTAAGCCTACTTAAAATTAGGCCTAAGAGACACCCAGAGAATCTCTTTTGTTGCTCAGACGTGGTCTCTCTCTCTAAGCCAACTCGGCAGGTGACACACTGCCCTCACCGCTACATGGGACATGACTTCCAGGGGTGTAAATCTCCCTGGCAAAGTGAGAAAGAAATCCCAGAAGGAGCTGGGACCTGGAATCATTGGATTGAGAAAGCCTTCTTGACCAAAACGGGGAAGAGAGAAATAAGACAAAATAAGGTTTCAGTGGCTAAGAGATTTCAAGCAGAGTTGCAAGGTTATCCTGGAGGTTATTCTTATGTGTTATATAGATAGCCTATTTTAGTTGATAGTGTATTGGAGTGGCTGGAGGGAAGTATCTGAAACTGTTGAGCTGTGTTCCAGTAGCCTTGATTCTTGAAGATGACTGTGTAACTATATAGCTTTTACAGTGTGACTGCATGGTTGTGAAAACCTTGTGACTGATACTCCTTTTATCCAGGGTATGGACAGAGGAATGAAAAAATATATGGATAAAGAATAAATAAATAATAGCTGGGACAATGCAAGACAAAAATAATAGTAGGGGGGATAAGGGGTAAAATAAATTGGGTAGATGGAAATACTAATGGTCAATGAAAGGGAGGGGAAAGGGACATGGTATGTATGAGCTTTTACTTTTTTATTTTTATTTCATTCTCTGGAGTGATGCAAATGTTCTAAAAAATGATCATGGTGATGAATATACAACTATGTGATGATACTGTGAACCACTGATTGTACACCATGTATGGACTGTATGTGTACAAAGATGTGTCATAAAAATATATTTTTAAAAAAGTGAGATCACAAGACAGCAGTAGCAGCATCATCAGCAGACTTGATGTAAATATAGACCCTCCTGCCTACTTCCATTCCATCCGAATAAAAATGAGATCCTCAGGTGATTCCGGTGCACAGTAAAGTTCACCTTCCAGATGTGTTACCAGATCTGGGCAGTCTACCCTGTGTGGTCTGAACAAACCAATTAACTCTGGAGGGTTCAAGGTTCAGGCCTTGTTCCCTTTCTCTTCTATGGCAGTGAAAGCTAAATTCCTGAATGAACACGGCTAGATTATGGAATCCAGTCATTTGGTGAGGTAAAAACTGGCCTTATCATACTGTGAGGGTATTTCATGAATGAATTTGAATCTATAATCAGTGATTACATCTACAGCTGATTTGTATCTATAATCAACAGAAGAAGTCAGCAATGTGCGGAGTCTCCTCATACAATCAGTTGGAGATCTAAAAACTTAGAAGAGAGGATTGAAGAAGTCAGAAAGAACCATTTCTACCTCTACTTGAGCCTACCACCTTGCAGCTTGCTCTAAAGAGTTCAGCTTGCCAGAATTCAAAATCACCTTTGTGAGTTTTCAACTTGTGGAATTATAACTCTGGACAACCCTGGCTAATACAATAGCTGATCCCTCCTATGCTGGTTAGAATGTGTTGTATGCCTCAGAAAAGCCATGTCCTTTAATTCTGATTCAATATTGTAGGGTGAGAACCTTTGAATAGACTGGTTTTCATGAAGACACACCCATGCAATTGTGGGTGTGGCCTTTTGATTAGGTGGAGCTGTGACTCCACCAAATTAAGGTTTCTTGATTAGTTTACCAGAGTCCTTTAAAAGGGAAACATATCGGAGAGAGTTCAGAGCCAACAGCCAGAGCCAACAGAGAGGGCCAACATGAGACGCAGACACTTGGAGATGCAGAAAGAAAATTTCCTAGAGGAAAGCTGTTTGAAATTAAAAGCCAAAGGTCCAGCAAATGGCAGCCCTGAGCTTCCCAAATTGACAGAGGTGTGCTGGATCCACTAGCTTTTCTTGAGTCAAGGTGTCTTCCAGGATGCCTTAATTTGGACACTGTTATGACCTCAGAACTATAAACTTGCATGTTAATAAATTCTCTTTTTAAAAAGCCATACCATTTCTGGTATGCTTTACATTCCACAGCCTTAACAAACCAAAACACCTCCTCTGGTGATCTCATATATTCTCAAGGATTTAAATATCACTTATGTGACATCACCTTCCAAAACTATTTCTCCAACACAGACATTTCTCCTAAACTCCAGATTCATATAACCAGTCAGTAATTCAATAACTGATAGCTGGAAATTATGCTTCTCCTAGCTGGGCATAGCAATTTACTCTATGTACTTTGTTCCTAGGACATTACCCAGACCTTCTCAGTTCTGCTTACAGAAATAAGATAACAGAATAGCATCAAGAACACGCTGACATTAATGCCACCTCTAACTGTTCTCACAAATACTGCTCTCCCCTCCGCCCACACCCACCCCCTTTCACTTCCCTTTTCAGAAAAGCACACAGTTTCACTTCCCTTTTCAGAAAAGAACAATCCTAGGCAGTGGGCCCTGTTTTATAACCAGTTGTGAATTTTGTAATAGACCCAGCTTTATAAATTCAGGAGCTTAGATTGGATCCAGCACTAGGAATACAACAGCTAAGGACAGGGGGAGAGGGTGGGTGAGCAGAGAAGACAGAAACCTAACAGGAATTTATCCCAGACTAGAAACTATCACTTCCCTCCTCTCTGATAATGTTAGAATCTGGTTTCTTAAAAAATATTTGAAAAAACTTGGAAAGAGCAATCCAGGGAACAGCCCGAGTGGAGGCAGGAGCTGGACAAGGCTGAGAATTAGTCTCTGGATACCACAGACTCTTGTGTTCAGGGGCCGCCCTGTCCCTCGTGGGGACAATGACAGAACACACGAGACCCTCTGCTGTTAGAGACGGGGACACTCAGGGGAGGAGGAGCCCAGGACTCGTACATGAGAACAAGAATGACCACAGTCCTCTAAGAAAACAAAGAATCAGCAATAAACACACCCACAATGAGGACCAAGACCAGACCCAGGCCTGAGTGGGGGCTGACCCAGCCACACTGAGCCCCCGCGGCCCACGGTCCTGCAGACGGGACGAGGCCCAGGCGATGTCTGAGCCCCTCTGACTACAGTCCTGATGGGACAAAATCCTACTGAAGGGACGAGGATGAGGGGCAGTGAGGATGGCCCAGCTGAGGAGGGACCAAGTCACAGCCCACGATGTCCTGAGCACCGACTGGACACAGGCCCCAACACCCCTCAGGACCCCATGGCCATCACCCATCCCCATCTGCTATATTCAGCACAGCAAACACACAGATTCTGGAAGGTTTTCAGGTCTTATAGGTAATTCACCAAACATTTTAAGAATGTTTGTCTCCTTTAATTAATCAATTAACCTCATCTCATTAAAAGAAATTGAAAAAATAAATTCAAAGTCAGATTCTTATTTTCACAGTGTGCCAGTTTGAAAGGATTTATGTACCCTAGAAAAACCATGTTTTAATCCTAATCAATCTTGTGGGAGCAACTGTTTCTCTTAATCCCTATTCAATAATGTAGGTTGGAAACTTGTTTAAGTTATCTCCATAGAGATATGACTCACCCACTTCTGGGTATTAAGCTTTCATTAGAAGAAGATGTGACTCCACCCATCCCAGATGGATCTTGATTACTTTACTGGAATCCTTTAAAAGAGGAAGCATTTTAGAAAAGCCTTTAGATTCTGAGAGAGCAGCAGAGACATAAGAACTACAAAGTCCACCCGCCAGTGACCTTTGGAGATGAAGGAGAATGCCCCTGGGGGAGCTGCATGAAGCAAGAGGCCTGGAGAGGAAGCTAGTAGACATCACCATGTCTGCCATGTGCCTTTCCAGTTGAGGGAGAAACCCCGAACATCATCGGCCTTTGAGTGAAGGTAATCGTTGTTGTTGCCTGAATTTGGACATTCTTATAGACTTGCTTTAATAGGTACATTTTCACCACCTTAGAACTGTGGACTTGAAACTTAATAAATTCCTGTTTTTAAGTCATCCATTTCTGGTTTACCGCATTCTGGCAGCTAGCAACTTGGAACACACAGTGTAGTGAGAAGGTGCAGTTTTGTGGACCAAGAGTTAAGACAAGGATGGAGGCGTCACTACCCCGCCTCTGTTGGATCAGGAAGGTCAGTCTGGGGAAGGGAGCATAGGTCCATGGGGGGATTTTGGTGGGGAAGGGTGGGCTAGTCTCCCCACATCCTCACATTAAATGTGTAGGAATGCAGACACATTCAGACACCAGTTGCAGAAAGAGCAGTCAGGAGTGGGGGTGAGAAGAAATTTTGTATCACTCAGTCCCACAGAAGACCCGGTCTCACACTACAGAAGAAAACAATCAAGAACAAATTTAGGTCTGCCGCTGTAAGTGCTCACATTACAAACTGTCCTCCACACATAGAAAATGTCCAAATCCAAGGAATCCCCATCACCCAGGGGTGTCCTCTCCGCCCCAACCTCTCTCCCATTTCAGGCCCTCCAGGGTCTCACCTTTAGTAGATGTGAGAGACACATCAGAGCCCTGGGCACTGTCACCACCTGGGGAAGAAAAAAAACAGGATCTATTCAGAGCCCCTAGTGGTGATGTGAGTAAAGGAAGAATTTATGAGTTGGGTGAGCCTCCCTATGGGCTCCCGTCTACATTCCCCCAAAGTCTCAGGGATCAGACTCACACCCTCCATTCCACCTCCCCCTCCATCACACCACTTACCAGCAGCCCGAGTGTAGCTCCCTCCTTTTCCACCTGTGGGAAAAAAACTAGTGAGAGGCAGGACATGACGTCCTGGAGATCTAGTCCTGGATCCCAGGGAAGTTTCCAGAATTGTGACTGCAGACCCAGGGCAGGATTAGGAACCATAAGGAAAGGATATTGTGGGGACTGGACTATCTGTCCTCATGGAGGTCTGTCCTCAGCAGGGATTTTTCCCTCCAACTGCTGGGAACAGGAGCCTCAGTATCATCATTAGAGGAACATTATCCAAATCAAGTGTAGCTGACAGGTCCCAGACTGGTTCAGTATATGTGTGAGTAGGCACTTCATGGAACCAGGGATGGGGACAGGGAAAACTGCTACCCAAGGCTGGAAACCCCCAAGTGGGACAAAAACTCTCAGATCCCCGGCCCCTTCCCTACCTGAGCTCTTCTTCTTCCAGATCAGAACACCACCACAGCCACTATAGCTCCAAGGAAAACCAGGACAGCCATGATTACCACAATGGGGATGGTGGGCCTCAAAGGTGGCTCTGAGAAGGGAAGGGAAGGTCAGGGCCCCTGACTGGCAGATGTCAGCCCTGACCCTGCTGGAGGAGCTCAGAAGGGCTCCTGCTCTTGCTGAGAAGAGGCCCCCACCCTGATCCCCTCCTTACCCCATCTCAGGATGAGGGGCTCAGCTAATTCTTCGTGCCAAACATGGCACATGTATCTCTGCTCATCTCCAGAAGGCGCCATGACAACTGCCCATTTCTGGAAGGCTCCAACCCCCACAGGCCTGGTCTCTACAAACTCTGTGCCCTGGGTCTGGTCCTCCCCGTCCTGCGGCCAAGTCAATGTGATCTCTGCCAGGTAGAAGCCCAGGGCCCAGCACCTTAGCATGACCTCATGATCAGAGATGGGGTGGTGGGTCATGTGTGTCTTTGGGGGATCTGTGTGGGGAAGTGAGAACCTTCAGGAACTGTCCATTACCTCTCATGGGCCATTCAAGGACTGCTCATGTGACCATCCTAAAGGACAGGACAGTTTTGGTGGGGGAGGCAGTGCAAACCTCAGACATCAACCTGGACTCAAGGATATGGCATCATCTCCTATTCCTTGGAAATTCTAGAATCAGGGTGAGGCATCCCAGGGTAGGAGGCTTCAGGTGTCTGAGGGACTATAACTTCAAAACCTGACCTAAGTAGAGGGTGAGTGACTCAGCAAAACTGTAGACAGACCTCCAAAGACAATGGATGTGGGGGAGAGAGTGTTCTGGGTGGTCCCAAAGGCTGCCAGGGACAAAGAGAACTGCTGACTATTTCCTTCAGAGATCCTCTTCCTCCATCTGTGGAGAGGCTGGATGCCTTCATTGTCCCTGACAGAGGTCTAGCCCTCTAGGCAAATCCCTCTCCGGTTCAGGGTCTGGAAATCTGGGTTGACTCCTTCCCTCTTGGAAGGAATGTGTTCCAAGGCAGGAGAGGATTCTGGCCTCAGTCTTATTTCCTTCCCTTGTGGGACACCAGGGTGGGCCGCAATCCCAACCCAAGGGAGATCAGTGAGGTGCCCCTGGGCCCCTGGTACCTTTGTGTTGCCCAGTCTCCTTCCCATTCTCTAGATATCTTTGGAGGCACTCCATGCACCTGCCCTCCAGGTAGGCCTTGGTGGTCTCTGCAAATTGCCCCAATTCCCAGTTGTGCCGGGTGATCTGAGCCGCCAGTCCGCAGTGGTCCAGGAGCGCAGGTCCTCGTTCAGGGTGATGTAATCATTGCTGTCGTAGGCATGCTGGTCATACAGGCTCCACATTGCAGTCAAACATCCTCTGGAAAGTGTGAGACCCTGGACCCGTCCCCACGGTCAGCCCCGCCCACTTTTCCCCCACCCAGATCCGTCTTCCCCCTGCCCTCCCCCACCCCCCGGTGGTGTTTGGCCGGAGGGTGTTTGGGTCTACACTGAAAAGCAAACACAGTAAAAGTCCCTCCTGCTGCCTCGGGGTGAACCTCAGAATAAGACTTGGGATGACCCCGAGGGAAAGTGAAACTCGGGGAGATGGGAGATCCCCAGCGCTCAGCCTCTACACTCCACACACCAACCCTGGGGCAAGACCCAGGTCCTAGAACTGGCCGTGACCCTCTCCCCCTGCACCGAGCACTCTGTCTCTCGGAGTCCTTTCCTCCTCTCTCGTTCTGGGAATCCCTCCCCCTGAGCCTCATTCCCTGCTTCTGACCCTCACCTCTCCCCAGGAATTGTCCTAACAAAACTGACCCCAACAATTTGTATGCCAGAGAGGAAAATCGCCCTACCAGTGGAGGTGGGGAGACCAGGGTTTTCTCTTTAAACCTGGAGAAGATGTCCTTGGGGTACCAGATGGAGATTCCCATAGAAACCAGGTTCCTTTTTGGTAACTACAAAATTATTAACACCACCTCTGGCAGTTATTCTTTGTTCCACAAAGAATTGGTGTGAGAAGAAAAAGCTTTGACACAAAGAAAGCAGGGAATTCTCTGTCCCAAGAGAGGGCCAGAGCCTTGAGTTCATTTTCTGCTAGCTATTTACCAGGTAAAGGGGCCATTTGGAGTTAAGCTATCCATTGAACACTAGGGAAGGTTCCCATTTGCCTTGAGGAGATATCTTTACTTTTAAAGATAAAGCAAGAATTTTCTCTTGAGTAGATGTTCCAGATAAGCAAATGCCACAGTTAGGCAAAGCAGACAGATATGCAAGTGACACAACAAGGAAGACAAATATCTTGAGCTGTTTTCAGCTTAATAAACAAGTTTTCCACTGCGTGAGGACATGCAAACCCAGATCAAGCTTACAAATGTGTTAACCATATCTTCCCCACATCTCCCCCTTTTTATTTATTATGGATGTTGATGTTGATGTTGGCAATGACTGTAAAGGTGAAATTTCAAGTAGGGCTACTCGTTTTTGTTGAGTCTGGTGAAGATGAAAAATCGTAGAACAAATCATTCTGAGGGCTGAAAGAAATAGAAAAACTGTAAGTATACCAAATACAGATAAAATCCAGAATCAAACACTTAATCCATGAAAAATATTAGATGGATTAAGCCAATTAAGGTTATCATTTAAGGTATTGAAGACTTTTTGTTGAGTAAGTGTTTGAATTTGGGATAACTGTTTGCAATGTTAGCACTTCTAGAAGATGAGAGGAAAAAGCTCCTTGAAGGTGGGATTTTATTAATTACCAAGAATGAAGTGATTCATTCCATGGTACTGGGGTGACACATGTTTTATTAAGTTCCCAATCACATTGCAGCTCCTGTCTTGTAAAAAGAGTATGCTGTCTTTCACCTAACCATAAGATTGATGCTTCTAAAGCATCAAGTCAGGTTAATATCTGAGTATCAATTTGGGTTTGAACAATCATTTCATTAGTGACAATGGTCAAATTTGATTGACTGTATGAGCAGTCTGAACAGATTCAGCTAGTGCTGCCACTTCAATAGCTGCAGTAGCAGCTATCAAAATAGCAGATAAAAGCAATAAGGAAGTCTAATAGACATGTTGCTCTGCTCACCCAAATGGAAGATTTATAATTAAGATGAGAATGAAGAAAATACCCACTGCCAGGTGTTGGGTCAAAGTCATTAAGGAATCCACACAAGACAGTCAGTTAAAGCTTAACAGATTTGTTGAAGGGAGAAAGCAGGTGGGAGCCAGCAAAAGAAAAGAAAATGGCTCCAGCCCCCTTTATGAGAGCTGCATTTTTAAATAAGAAAACCATGCTGAAGTGGAGGGTGACTGCTAGGTGGTTTTCTGTCTTTTGACTGGATGGGGGCTTGACTTATGATCTGATTGGTTGCTGGGGTTCTGATGCACTGCTCTCCTTTGATGTGCAGCTGCATGTACTGTCAAGGGTTATCAAGCAGAAACAGGCCTTGACTGCATGCCTATAGTTGTTTATCTTATAGGCATGCCTTGCCTTGCTTCATTCGCCTTCTGAGGGCTGAAGCACTGGCATGTCTGGACTTTTAAAACATCTTTCAAACATAAGCCTTCTGATTTTTTATCTGGCTGCCACATGTGGTTCTGTCAAAGAAGCTAAAGGGTCCCCAGGTCAAAAAGTCTCTTTTATATGTAAAGCTTTTTTTCTGACACCTGACATTCTGCCTTTTTCTCTTAATAAAATGGAATGAAGCTGGGGTTGGATTTGGATTAATGCTTTAGCTTAGCTTGAAGTAATTTTTGAAGGCAGCAGGAATGTTGTGTTCTTTCTTTAGCTACTTCCTGCTGGGTAAGGGCATAGTTGGCCAGGGGAGGCAATTGCTTTGACCAAAGCAGGGGCATTACTGATGGAGTTTTGGGACATCTTCTTTTGAAATGAACTGATAGTGATGTTTTTGTTGCAAAAGGAGCAGATTTTCAAATTTCTGTTGTAGCAGGAGTACATTTTCAGAATGTTGCTGGTTGGCCACAGCTGCTATTGACTCATCCTATGCTGGGCTGGTCTTGAAGTTCTTAAATTTAAGTGTTCCAATAGGTGTGCATAAATATAATTGGTTGAGGTTCCTTGTCTGGTTAGGAGGATGTCAGGGTCCATTTCAGCTGGTTGTTGAGTCAGCCTAAGCCTGGAGAGGTGAACCCAGAATGTTAACCCTGATAATTTAGCTGCTGTTGGGGTGGTGAGTAAAGCTAGGTATGGTCCTGTTCAAGAGGGGGATAGAGAATTTGGTTGAAGATTTTTTTGATATACATAGTCACCTAGGGATATGCAAGGATTAATGGGGCTTCAGGTAGCTTGAGGTAGGATGGTATTTACATAATTTCTAAGAGTTGCCAGACTTTGATTTAAAATGGGAGGCAGTCTCTGTAGGAGGAGACTGGGGGAAAGAGGTTGCCAAGTAATAAAGGCCTTCTGTACATAATTTCAAAAGGGCTTAATGTATGGAGTTTTCATGGGGCACTTCAAATCTTGAGAAGTACAATTGGTAAAAGTTTAAGACATGGGCTGGTTTGAAAGGATGTATGTTCCCTAGAAAAGCCATGTTTTAATCCTAGTCCCATTTTGTAATGGCAGAATAATCCTTATTCAATATTGTGTGTTTGAATTTGTAATTATATCATCTCCTTGGAGATGTGATGTAATTGAGAGTGATTGTTAAGCTGGATTAGGTGATGACGTGTCTCCACCCATTTGGGTGGGTCTTGATTAGTTTCTGAAGTCCTATAAAAGAGGAAAGCTTTTGGAGAATGAGAGATTCAGAGAGAGCAGATCAGAACTACATAGCCATGAGAAGTACAGTCTATCAGCCAGCGACCTTTGGAGATGAAGAAGGAAAATGTCTCCTGGGGAGCTTCATGAAACAGGAAGCCAGAAAAAGAAACTAGCAGATGACACTGTGTTCGCCATGGGCCCTTCCAGATGAGAGAGAAACTCTGACTGTGTTTGCCATGTGCCTTCTCACCTGAGAAAGAAACCCTGAACTTCATCAGCCTTCTTGAACCAAGGTGTCTTTCCCTGGATGCCTTAGATTGGACATTTCCATAGACTTGTTTTAAATGGGACATTTTATCAACCTTAGAACTGTAAACTAGCAACTGATTTAATTCCCCTTTTTAAAAGCCAATCTGTTTCTGGTATAGTGCATCCTGGCAGCTAGCAAACTAGAACAAGCCATGGTAATTGAGTCTGGGTCTTTAACCTAGTTAAATGTATTTTAATTATGCCATTCATTCATTCTACTTTGCCTGATGATTGGGATTGGTAATGGGGTATGTAATTGTCAATGTGTAACTCGGGCTTGTGACACTTGCTGTGTAATTTGGGAAATAAAGGCAGGGCCATTGTCCAGTCATATGGACATAGGGAGGCCAAACCTAGGAATAATGCTTTGCAATAAGACAGGCATTACTTCAGAAGCCTTTTCTGAGATGGTAGAGAAGATTTCAATCCATTCTGAAAAGGTATCTACAAAATCTAAGAGGTATTTGGGTGGTGCGATAGTGGCTCAGTGACAGAATTCTTGCCTGCCATGCCAGAGACTCAGGTTTGATTCCTGGTGCCTGCCCATGCCAATAAAAAAAAATTCTAAGAAGTATTTAAACTTTAACTGGTGGAAGATAAGTAAAGTCAATTTGCCAGTCTTCCCGGGGATGTGTCCTCTTGCTTGATGGAAAGGATGGGGGTAGAATTGAGATTGCCCTGAGTAGTGAAATGCTGACAAATGGCGCATATTTTAGTGATATGCTTGAGCTCTGAGCAAAGGTTAGGATGACTTAAAGTTTGAGATAGGAGAGGGGATAGTGGCTTTGTACTAATATGAAACTGGTCATGAAGGTCAGTTAAAATTTTCCATACGTGCTGTTGGGGCAAGATTACTTTATCATTTAGGTAAAATCATCCTTCATTGAGGGTGACACCAAGTTGGGCCAAGTCTATTTGCTCTAAGGTGGAGTAAGCAGGTGCTGGGGTGAGCATTATTAGAAGCTGAGTAGGGATCTGAGACTGTCTTTTTGCTGCTTTATCCACTCTGTTATAACCTATTGAAATAGGGTCCTTTCCACTTTGATAACCCTTACAGTGGGTAACTGCTACTGGGCAGGGGTTTGTGCTGCCTCAAGAAATTTAAGGACAAGAGTTTTATTAATAATTGGAGAATTTTTAGAAGAAAGATATCCTCTCTCTTTCCATATAGCTAGATGTGAATGAATAATATGGAAATCATATTTAAAGTCAATATAAATGTTAGTGGAGTATTCACTGCTAACTTGAGAGCTCTGGTGAGGGCTATAAGCTCTACCTGTTGGGAAGTGGTACCAGGAGGCAGAGGTCCAGATTCAGTTATCTCCTGGGCAGACACTATAGCATATTCTGCTTGTTTAGAAGAGTTTTTAAAAGCACTGCCATCAATAAACCAAGTATTAGTGGGAGGAGGCAGAGGGGAATCCTTTATGTTGGGAAATTGATGAAGGAAATTATCTATGGTTTCCATAAAGTTATGCATAGGCTTCTGATGCTTTAGAGGAGTAAGGAATTTTGCTGGGTTAGGACTTGTAGGTGAATAGGGTGTTTTAACCTGGGGGTTATAAAGGACCTGCACATGTAGAGATTGAATGCAAAAGGGGGAGGCTCTAGAAATAGCTTGGAGAGTTAAAAGGGAAGGAAGCTTATGAGAAGAGGGGACAGATAATTGAGTATATGGCACAAGTTTAAGATATTCTTGTAGAGAAGTGCTGCAGAGGCTAAAACTCTGAGAAAAATTGGCTACCCTAAGAAAAAGGAGTTTAAAGCTCTGGAGAAATAAGAAATTCATGAGTGTCCAGCCCACTTGTCCGGCTTAAAATTCCAAGAGCAAAGCCATCTTTCATGTCTACATACAGTGTAAAAGATATTGTTGGGGTCTGGAAGAGCTCAGGCTGGGGCCTGGGTGTGGGCTGTCTTGAGCTGTGAAATAAATGAATACAAATTCATGAAATTTATATTCAATGAAAATAAATGTTAGATAGCTAAAGGGTCATCTAGTGGGTCCTGGAGGTATCCTTCAGTGACTTGATATAAGTTTTTAGCCATGAGCCCAAAATTGAGGACCCAGGTCCAGAAAAAAGTGGCTAAACCGAGGAAGGAAAGAAGTTCTTGTCTGGTCTGGGGGAGGGGAATATTAAAATTATCTCGTTGCATTGAGTGGCAATGCTTTTTTTGGTAGGGGAGAGAGAAGTCCTAAGTGACTTGGGGCTTAGAAAACCACCCTTTATCTTTGGAGACTTTATATTCCTCTTGCTGTAAATAGTTAATGAGGGTGACTGTGTGCTCCTGTGATAAGGCCCCAGAGTGATTGCACAGTAAGAGATCATCCGCATGTTGAAGCAGTCTACTAGGATTGTAAATTTGATGTTTGTAAGTCAGAAGCTAATGCTTGTCCAAATAAATGAGGGCTGTCTCTAAAGCCTTGTGGTAAAACTGTCCATGTTAATTGCTTAGAACTTCTGGTAATGGGATATGTCCAAGTAAAGTCAAACAGGTCTTGAGAGTTTGGAATAGTTTCTTTACTATGGAATAGTAAAGAAAACATCTTTAAGGTCTAAGACCATATAATGCATAGTATTGAGGGGAATTTGGGAGAGCATAGACTATGGATTAGGAACTATAGGAGTAATGGACATGGTGGCTTGGTTAATTGCCCTAGGATCTTGGACTAGCTGGTAAGTGCCATTTGGTTTCTTTATTGCTAAGATAGGTGTACTGACTGGGGAAGCTGCTTCTCTGAGGAGTCCAGAGGTCAATAACCTCTCAACTATGTGTTTTAGGCCCATGAGAGCTTGCAAGGGGTGGCGGTTTTCCCTACCCAGGAACTGGCTTTTTTCTAGCCATAGGGGCAGAGCTATTTCCTTAGGGGAATAGAGTGTTTCTTTCATGGACAGGATTAAATGGCATACTTTATTCCTGTTAATTGAAGGGTTGCTTTAAGCTTTGTTAAAATATCTCACCCCAATACAGGTGTAGAATATCTAGGAATTATTAAAAACCTATGAGAAAAGTTATAATTTTCTATACTGCAGGCTAGGGGTATATTTTAAGGGGAACTGAGCACTGACCTGCGATACAGATGACTGAAATTAAGGAGGGAATGAGCTGCTTCAAATGCTCAGGCAGGACAGAGTATGTGGTGCCCATGTCTAAAATGAAAGCAATGGACTCACCTGCCACCTTTAAGGTTATCCTGTGCTCTAGTTTGCTAGCTGCCAGAATGCAGTATACCAGAAACAGAATAGCTTTTTAAAGGGGGAATTTAATAAGTTGCTACTTTACAACTCAATTTACAACTTTCTCAATTCTAAGGTTGAGAAAATGTCCCAATTAAAACAAGTCTATAGAAATGTCCAATCAAAGGCATCCAGGGAAAGACACCCTGGTTCAAGAAGGCCAATGAATTTCAGGGTCTCTCTATCAAGTGAGAAGACACCTGGCGAACACAGTCAGGGTTTCTCTCTCATCTGGAAAGGCATGTGGCAAACATGGCATCATCTGCTAGCTTTCTCCCCTGGCTCCTTCACAAGGCTCTGCAGGAGGCCTTTTCCTTTTTCATTTTCAAAGGTTGCTAACTGGTGGACCCTCTGCTTCTTATGGATATGTCATTCTGCTCTGTTCTCTCTGAATCTCTTAGTTTCCAAAATGTTTCCTCTTTTATAGGACTCCAGAAACTAATCAAGACCCACCCGAATGGGCGGAGACATGTCACCTAATCCAGCTTAACAACCACTCTTAATTACATCATATCTCCAGGGAGATGATCTAATTACAGTTTCAAACACACAAGGCTGAATAGGGATTAGAAGAAGTGGCTCCCTTTACAAAATGGGATTAGGATTAAAACATGGCTTTTCTAGGGGACATACATCCTTTCAAACCAGCACACCCTGTGTTCTAGTTTGCTAGCTGCTGGAAGGTAATATACCAGAAATAGAATGGCTTTTAAAAGGGGAATTTAATATGTTGTTAGTTTACAGTTCTAAGGCTGAGAAAATGTCCCAATTAAACAAGTCTATAGAAATGTCCAATCACAGGCATCCAGGGAAAGATACCTTTATTCAAGAAGGCTGATGAAGTTCAGGATTTCTCTCTCAAGTGGAAAGGAACACAGCAAACATAGTCAGGTTTTCTCTCTCATCTGGAAAGGCATGTGGTAGGTAAGGTGACATCTACTAGCTTTCTCTCCTGGTTTCCTGTTTCATGAAGCTCCTGGGAGGCATTTTCCTTCTTCATCTCCAAAGCTCACTGGCTTAGGGGCTCTCTGCTTCTTGTGGCTATGTCAGTCTGCTCTGCTCTCTCTGAATCTCTCATTCTCCAAAATGTTTCCTCTTTTATAGGGCTCCAGAAACTAATCAAGACCTACTCAAATGGGTGGAGGCACGCCTCTACCTAATCCAACTTAACAACCACTCTTGATTAAATCACATCTCCAAGGAGATGATCTAATTACAGTTTCAAACATACAATACTGAATAAGGATTAGAAGAAACAGCTGCCTTTACAAAATGGGATTAGGATTAAAACATGGCTTTTCTAGGGGACATACATCCTTTCAAACCAGCATGCCCTGCATTCTGTGGTGGTGATGGTCATAGTCAAGGCTATGCCAGAGCCTGGGCCTCATCAGTCTTCTGTGATTAGTCTGAGGAGGTCACCCAGTTCTGGAGCTGGTGACACCTATTCAGGGGGTGAATGCTGTCTGAACCTGTGGTTAGAGGCTAGAGGACAGTTGGCCCTGTAGTGGCCTGTTTGGTGGCCATGGGCAGGGGCTTGGCAGTGGGCCTGCATACTATGGAGAGTAATGGGGTTTGCTGCAAAAAGTTTATTGGCATATGCTTTAGCCACACCCAAATGGAATCTTACTTCTGGGGTTGTAGTAGAAGTTATAATAACATAAACATCCTGATATGTTAAGTCATAAGATTGGGTTAAATATTTAAACTCTTTTGTAAATTTAGTTGGATCTGCTGAGAAAGACCTGAGCCATTTTTCAACTTGACTTAGGTCTGAAAGAAAAAAGGGAACATGAACTCTTGTTATGCCTTCCCATCCTGCTACTTCTTGTAGAGGAAACAGACCCTTTGATGGGGATTTAATATAGGTGCTGGACCATGAGATCAAGTGAAAGGAGGTAGAGAAGCTTGGGGAGTTTGTGTAGAACCAGGGAGAGGGGGAGAAAAAGTGGGTGCCAAGGTAGGAGAGATCTTATTGGAGGAAAGGAAAGGTGTGGGGGGTGAGGAAGAGGAAGGGGAGTGGAGGGGGTTAGGGAGGACTGCGGAGAGGGAGTATATTCAGGATGGGGATGGTCAGTGGGATCAATGGAGAAGTGACTGGAGGACTCCTCAGTGTTAAGGGGGGTCCATAAAGGGAGAGGCAGAAGGCTTAGAAGGTTTTTCATTAAGGAGGAGGATTTGGTATGAAGCAACAGAGTGGCACTGAGAAGATCAAGACCTGAGGGTTCAGAAAACTTGGGAGTAGGGAGCTTTGGACCATTCGTTGTTCCACCAAATAAAGTTATCAAGTTTAGCAAGAATTTGACAATCCAAAGTACCATTTTCTGGCCAACATTTTCGTTGTTCTAAAGAGTATTTCAGCCAAGTCATATTGCAGAAGAAAATACTTTTTTTGTTTCATTTCCCCCTTTTAACTTGGAGTTTATTGAGATTATGAAGTAAACATCTGAGAGGAGTAGATTTAGGGGGAAGAGTAGTTTTAGAGTTACTGTGAAGTGATTGAGCATTATCCATGGTTATGTGAGGAAGGGGAAGCCCATAGAGGTCTGCTTATGGGAGGCTTACATTTAACAGCCCCCTTGGAGGCTTACGGTCTCCTTGGGGATGTGAGGCTGATGTGTTTGAGGACTTGCTCATGGGAGGCTCAAAGAATTCTGCTAGTGAGAAGCTTATGACTACCAGCTCCCTTGGAGGCTTATGGGCCCACCAAGATGTAGCTTACGTGAGACTAACAACTCAGATCCATGATCCTTTGTGGTGACAAAGTCCCCAGTTTATCATTGGAGACCAGGAAATTGTGTGCAGTCTTTCATTCAAGGCATCCCCTGAACTACTGGATGCCCCAGTGTATAGCAAAAATGTAATTTCTCCCTGATATTGGCCCACCTTTAGATTTGCAAAGGCTTCTGGTGGGTCCTTCTCATCAACCCACTGTAATCGAAGGCATGGCAGGAGAAGCTGTTCAGCTAAGTGACTTGGTTTCTGCACTTGGAGGGCAGCCTGGGGAACACCCAGCCAGCATTTGTGCTGGCCCCTTGGCCACTTGTCACTGGGCCTTGCCTAGGTGCCAGTTACCAGGAGTATTGTTTACTCAAGAGTGAAGTAGAAAAACAGTGCTGAGAAAAGGTTTGTTTGCAGTGGCTGTGGGGCACATGCTGGCCCCAGCAGCTCTGCAGCCATTAGCTATGTGCTGGTTAGTACTGCAGGGAGGGGCAGGTGGTCTCTGCCAAGCCAGGAACACAGGCAAACCAGAGCCACTTGGCAGACGCAGGGCACAGAATACCAGGGCTGAGAGTGTGGGCTCGGCACCTCCCTGGCCCCCTCTTCTAAGCCCCCAAACCCTTCTGCCATGTGTGGCCCACCCCCAGGATCCCAAGACTGCACAGCTGCTGACCCCTCTGGGGGTGGGGACCAATGCCAGGGATGAGCCAGCAGGGATGGGCCAGTGATGGGTTTGCCAAGAGGCCAGCACAAATGCTGGCTGATGTTCCCCAGGCTGCCCTCCAAGTGCAGAAACCAAGTCACTTAGCTGAACAGCTTCTCCTGCCATGCCATTGATTATAGTGGGTTGATGAGATGAGCTCACCAGGAGCCTTTGGTAAATCTAAAGTTGGGCCCATATCAGGGAGAAATTACATTTTTGATGGACACTGGGGCAGTTTGATGTTCTGTGACCCATATCCCAAAGGGGATCAAATTCTCTAGTAGTTCCCTCACAGTTTCAAGGGTAAAGGGGGAAAGATTTAAAGTACCCATTTTCAAACCCACTAGTATCTATTGTGAAGACAACCAACTTATAAGCCCCCTGCCATACATTCCAGAAGCTGGGAGTAATTCGTTGGGAAGGGACCTGATAATGCCCATCAGATGAGCTGATGGGAACACCTCGAGACTACTACATAGAAGACCAGCGAGAGTGTTGCAGCACCTGTATAAAAAGAGTCACTGCCAGTTGGGACTTGGAGGGACAGGGAAGGGATACATTGGAGGAAAAATTACTTCAGTGGCAAAACTATGGAGGCTGGGGTCTGAAGTCAGGAGGCTTTGGGCCAGGGAAGAGGATCCATTCAAGCACTTGAAGAGGGTGAGTTTGCCCTGAAGGCAGAGAATGGACCTTAAACTTTGAAATCTAATGGTTTGCCCTGAAGTTTTATGAAACTACTTGTGTTTGGTGACCCCTGTGTTCCTTCTAATTTCTTCTTATAGAAATGGGAATATGGAACCTATGACTGTCCCTCCTTTGTATGTTGGCAGCAAGTAACTTATTCTGAGTTTATAAGTCCACAGCCAGAGGAGAATTTTGCCTTTGGACAGACCATGCCAGTAGTTGACTTTGTAAAGGACCTCTTCCTTAAGAATTATGTACTAGCTTTGTCCTCTACTCTGTCATCCCTCAAGCATCTTGACTTGCCAGCTCAGACCCCACCTCTTAAATTTGCTGCCCATCAACACCAACCTGACAGTTGGGTCCTTATCAAATCATGGAAAGATTCCAAACTCCAACCAGCTTGGGAAGCATGTTGACAACTGAAATGGTCATCTGAATGGCAGAGAATGGCTGGACTCACTACACCTATGTGAAAGGACTAATACCTGAGCCAGATGATAAGTACTCAACAACACAGTCTCATTCCTGGAAAATAACTCCAAGCTTAGGCCCTTTAAAATCATGTTAAAGAGACAGTAGTTGGGAGGGTAAAGGGGGTTTTTGGATTTGAAGTTTGAATTTCATACTTTATCATAGTTAATAGTGACCCTTGCCAAATGAAAGTTTTACTCAAGTAAGACAGATGAGGGATCTGAGGCCCAATTAAAAAATGAGAATAATTATACTAGTCATAGTGATCCAAACTGGAGATGCAACAAGCCCTGTCAAACTGGTAGTGAATGTGACTGAAGGTTTAAAGTCCCACACCGTACAATTTGATAAAAGGCAAATTCAGCAAACTCACCAAGAAGGAGATGGGACAAAAGAGTTTAGGCAAAAGCTTTATTTCAGGGAAAACCAGAGCCACTGAGCAGTGTTTCAAGAGAAAGAGAAAAATGGCTGCCCTAAGGTAGTGGGAGGATAGGGTTTTTTAAGGCTTAGGGTTAGAGAGTTGGGGGGCAAGGGTGAGTCAGGTCCCTATTGGCTAGTTTTCAGAAACAGGGAGCTAAATTTGAAGTTGGCAGCTTTCCATTGGTAAAGTTCAAAATTTAAATGCTGCCTTAGGCATGTAGGATTATAAATGCTTGAAACATCTGATCCTTAGCAAATAATAGATTGTGGAGACTTAACAAATCAATAGTGATTGGATGAGAAAAACAAGTGTTTGTGTCCAGAATCAGTAGGGGGTGTTACAGTTAAACCTCTTCTTGCTCCTCCTGGGATGATGTATGATGGACTACCCAGCTTCAAGAATGGACCGTGGACATGGGATTAATTTCACAAACCTTAAGTCAATGTAATCAGTGATGATAATCATCAAGAAAGCAGACAAACATACAGTATGGGGTGGCAGCAGAGATGCAATAGTAGTTGATAGAATATATGGGATGTTGGCTGACCTACCTGGAAAAGACCCTCTGGGAAGGTTCAGGATACAAGTCTTGTCCTAACACCAATAATGCACTCTCCAGTTAACCCTTCAATAGTGCCTAAAGACACTCAGCTAGAGGTTAGTTCCCAATTAGAATGATCCCAAAGTTTTCAGGATAGGCAGAACAGAAAATTTGGAGCAAATCACAGGGATAGAGACAGGATACAGAGATACAAATGCCTTGGTGAAATGGATCAAATATATAGTCAGAGTCTAGACAAAAGCAACTGTTGTGCTTGCACAACAGGCTGACCCACTGCTCTTGTTGTGCCCTTTCCAATGGGTATGAAGGAACACGAAAAGGAGTTCAAATGCATGGTATTTCTTTTTCAGAATACAGCTCCTGATGGAAATTGTAGTACATTGTTCTCTCTTTTCCCACCAGTCAGGGGTGGGAAGTCAAGGCCATACTGCCTTCTTGCCTTAGTTCAGGAAATCACTCTGCCTGACTCTCTAGATGGGACGAAGGACTCCAGAACCTTGGGACCTTGGTCTTGGGCATCCAAGCATGGGATGTGACTAAGGTTAGTACTGGCAACTTCCCCAGTTTATCCCTACCCCAAGCAGGCCTTTGGTGGTATTGTGGAAAGGGCATCCTTCAACCAGTATTACCCAAGAAGTGGAAGGGGTAATACTGTGTCTGGTCCAATTGGCCACCCCCTTCACCCTGGTATTTGAAAAGGAAGAGGAAGTTTTAACCCAAGGAAGATGAAAAAAGGAAGCTTGCTTGGTTCCTTTGATGATCAAGTTTATTTAGACAGTATAAGGGTGCCAAGGGAAATCCTGGATGAGTTTAAGGCTAGGAATCAAGTAGCTGGAGGATTTGAGTCATCCTTATTCTGGTGGGTCACCATCAACAAAAATATAGATTAATCAGCAAAAATTTATCAATTATACCAAAGATTCAGTTAAGGGAATAACAGAACAGTGGGAGGCTACTAGCCAAATAACATGGGAGAATAGAATGGCCCTGCAGGATGCTAGCTGAAAAGGAGGTATTTGTGTTATGGTTGGGGGTAGTTATTGTACATTTATCCCCAATAATACAGCCCCAGATGGAATTATCATCAAAGCTTTTATAAGGCCTAATGGCCTTATCTGAAGAATTGGTGGAAGATTCAGGCATTGAAAATGGCTTCACAGGATGGTTAGAAAGCTGGTCTGGGAAATGGAAAGGGGTGGTACTGTCAATCATCACAACTGGGACACTCACAGCACTTGGGTGCCTCATTACCCTATATACCCAAGGGTTATTTCAGAAACTCATTGAGGCTGCCTTAATCAAGCAAATGCCCATTCAATACAGACAAAACAATTTGTACCTCCTAAAAGAGGAAAATCCTTATGATGAAAAATGTGAAAAGGCTCTTAGTAAGTTTAAAGAAAGACTGAAATGTGTAAATTAAAAGAGTTCAAAAAGAAAGAGGGGGTATTTGTAAGAAAATTAAATTTAGCTTTCACACAAGATGGTGCAGGAAAGGGCTGCAGGACAGCTTAAACTGGTCTGGCAGGCAGGGAAGGAGAGAGAGCTCTGATGTAAGCCTAAAATTGATACCAAATAGGTAGAAACAAGTTTAAATAAGTAATAGCCAGAGTCATTGAAATGTAACATAATCAAAAGGGGGAGCCTTCAGCAAGAAGTTTGAATTAATTATACTATCCAGATAGGCTGTAACCTCTAGAGTATCCAATCAGCAGAGAAACAGGGAAGGGAACTGTGGGTTAGGCATAGGAGATAAATATCACTGATTTAGCTTGCTCAGCATGCCAGCCACTATTTTTCAGCTAGACATCCATTCTTACAAGGTCATGAATAAATTCTTCTCTTCTCCACAATCAGGTAAGCATTTATGATCTTTCAGGTATGATATTCTTTCTAATACTTTGTAATGGTTTGTAACACTTGTCATCTTGTTCTGAAACCATAAATACAACCTTTATTTTGTCTTATGTCTATATTTAAATAATAGAGTGCTCAATTGAAGGTTTTAAATCTTAAAAAAAAAAAGATTTAAACTTCTCTGAGGTACCTCTCCCTTTTCTTGGGGAAGTGACCCCCTTTAGCAAACTGTTCTCTGTGGCATCAAGAAGGTAGAGACTTGGAGGGCAGTGTCATGGTTCCATGGGGAACTAGGGGAGCTTTACCATATGATCCTGGAACCCCGGTACTAAGCATATACCTGGGGAACTGAGGATGGGAACAGGAATGGACACTTGCACACTGGTGTTTCTGGTATTAGTATTCCCAATCCACAATGAATGGAGGTGGCCTAAGGGTGCAATGGTTGAGGAATGGAAAAGGGGAACTACAGTGTAAATACAATGGACTACTGAGGGGCCTCAAGAAGGAATGAAGTTGTGAGGCATACAACTGGATGAATGGACCTTAAAAGCTGTTTTTTGAATGAATTGTTAGGAACAAAAAGACAAATATTACCAAGTCTCAATCATATGGACTAACTATAATATAAAAATTCAGTGAAATAAAGTTGATAGCATAGGTTATCAGATTGGGGCTTATTGTAAAGGATCCTTCACTGTACCCTCTTATAGCAGTCACACATATTCATGAGGTGTAACTGTTAATTCTAAATTCTGAGATACTGAGTTGTTTGCGTATAACATACTGAGTTGTCTTTCTTGGAAACTTCAGGTGTTTATGTGACGCATGAAACTCTGAGTCAGAGCACCAAAGCTATGAAACTGAGCAGTTCCCCATACAGGAACTGCTTAAAAAGTTGAAAAGTAATCAAACATTGAGTAGAGATATGAACAAAGCTGATCTGGATAGGACTAAGGTATATTAGTAGAGTAGGTAAAGGATGATATCATCCATATTTTAAAACTTCAACTTCTGGGTGAGACCAAAGGGAGATATGTTTATTTGGTGCAAAGTTTATATTTTGAATACTGTATTTCCTAATTTAACTCATATGGTCAGTTTAGTTAACACCATAAAGACATAGAATCTTGAATAGGGAGTGAGATTTTGTCAGTTTGTCCAGGTTAGTGTGATACCCCAATATATCCTAGACTAATTTGGACAGTGAGAAAAGTATTTTCAATGTCCCCTTGGGAGAATGGGGATAAAGGAGAAAATATTCAAATTCCCCATTTGGAGAATTTTTGATACTCTTGCAAGTAGTGGGGACAACCAAATCAATAGGCTGAGCCCTCAATCTTGGGGATCACCCTTATGAAACTTATTCTTCCAAGGGACAGGCCAAGCCTACTTAAAATTAGGCTAAAGGGTAACCCCCAGAGAACTTTTCATTGCTCTTATGTTGCAACTTTTTCTAAGCCAACTCAGCAGATGAACTCACTGCCATCCCTCCTACATGGGACATGACTCCCAGGGGTATAAATCTCCCTCATAACATGGGGCAGAAAGCCTGGGATAAGCTTTAAGAGATTGAGAAAGCCTTCTTGACCAAAAGGTGGAAGAAAGAAATGAGACAAAATAAAGTATCACTGGCTAAGAGATTTCAAACAGAGTTGAAAGGTTATCCTGGAGGTTATTCTTATGCATTATATAGTAACCTTTTTTAGTTTATGGTGTATTGGAATGGCTGGAGGGAAATACCTGAAACTGTTGAACTGTATTCCAGTAGCCTAGATTCTTGAAGATGATTGTATAAAGATATAATGTTTACAATGTGACTTTGTGACCATGAAAACCTTGTGTCTGATGCTCCTTATATCCAGGGTATGGATGGATGTATAAAAAATATGGACAAAAATAAATAAATAAGTAATGGGGGGACAAAGGGTAAAATAAATTCAGTAGATAGAAATACTAGTGGTCAACAAGAGGAAAAGGTAAGATGTATTATATGTATGAGTTTTTTCTTTCATCTTTAAAAATGATCATGGTGATGAATACACACTGTATGATGATAATCTGAGCCATTGATTGTACACCATCTGTAGAATGTATGTGTGTGAAGATTTCTCAATAAAAAAAATTTTAAGAGAAAAAAAGAAGGCATTGTGTCCCTAATTCAGTCCCACTTCCTCCCCTTTCATGGGCCAGGGTGAAACAGGCTGCTGGCTGTATTCTGTCCTACATGGGTTGAAACACCAGCTGTCCTTGGAGCTGGAACCCAACAATTCAAATTGGATAAACTTAGCTACCGTGGTACCCAGCATGCTACCCACCCACCACCACCACCCATTCCTAGGAAAGAGTCTTTTTCTTTCTAGTCAGGGGGTGGTTCCCATAGCAGCCTAGCACACCTGTGCAGGATGAGCACCAGACTCCACAGTGTGGAGAGTTCTACTCATGGGTCTTCACTAGAGTTTATCAGTCTCTTCCTTCTGCTCTTTTCAGGATGGTGAATATTGGGTTTTCTGGCCCCACATAATATATTCACACTTGCCTCACTCTCTTTATCCCATCCTCCAATATCTGCCAGGGCAACCAAGTCATGTTTATTCATTTTTTCCAGTTTACACAGAGCCACCCCAGCAGGGAGTTTGCCCCAAGTTTTAGGACCCTTTATAAAAGTGGGTCCTAAGAAAAAGATCCCAGAAGCCAATGAGTTTCTGTTCATCCAGGCTGACATTGGGGGACCCTTAATCAAGATCCCTCAAAATCCAATCCATAGATACTATTCTGATTCCTTCATATACATCCCATCTAGTTCTTGCAGTTATTTAGGTGTCAAGTCTATTCTCCCCTTGGGGACAGGGGATGTGGGGTGGCTGCATGGGCTGAGAATCAAGCCAGGGCCTCCTGCATGGCTGGCAGGCATTCTACCAGTGAACAACCAATGCATCCTCTATTTTCTCCTTATTTAACTCCAGTGTATCTGCACCAGGTTGTGCTAGGATTCAATCCTCATTAGTGGACTGGCAGACAGTACAGAAGGTGGAGAAATGACAGAGCAGCATACCTGTCCCACCATAGGGGTGAGACTTCTGCAGCATCTGCCAGCATAGTGGAAGTACTAACTTTATTAGAGACTGGTGAGTCTGCTGTGTACACCCAGAAGGTCCAGGAAAATATCTATTGGCATAAACCCATTCCATTCTGCAAAATTTTGCCCTTTCCCTGCCAAAGCTCACAGTTTTACATCACAGACCTGTCTTGATGAGCACTGAAATATCTCTGGAGTTCTATGGCCCTGACAGTTATATGATCAGCTTGCCAGTCCACACTTCCTATCCTTCTTCATTAGAATATGAAGTCCTCTTGATAAGCTACTGCAGCCTCTCTTACACTTAACTACCAGCTGCTTATTAACAACATCTGATTCTCATCCTTCTATAGAGTAGTAATACAAGTTAGCAGTAGCCAACTCCACTGTCTTTGTAGACATCCACCCTTGTTATTTTTTTATTCTTTAATTTTTTTAATTTTTTTAAATTTATTTATTAATTTAAAAAATTAACAAATGAAATAAAAGTTAACATAGATAATCAGAAATTCACAATATCATCACTTAGTTACATATTCATCATTTCTTAGAACACTTGCATCCATACAGAAAAAGAAATAAAAAGACAGTAGAAAAAGAAATAAACAAAAACAGAGAAAAAAAAACTTATACCTACCATACCCCTTACCCCTCGCTTTCACTGATCACTAGCATTTCAAACCCTTGTTATTTTTTTTAATCATTTTTATCATGACTTGCCTCAGCATTCCCCCCAAACACAACATTTTCTCAGATACCTCTTGGTGAAATCCTTACCAGTTGAACTACCCTCTTGTGCCATGGACTCTCTGTGACCCCCTTACCAATGAGAAGGCATCTTCTTGGGCTGCAAGGTGGTGGGTAAGCCAGTCCCAAACCCCCATTTTTTTTTTCATTTTCAGGCACACCCCTCCAGCCTCCCCAATATATCTTAACTAAAAAGGTGATATCTATATGATGCATAAGAATAACCTCCAGGATAATCTTTTGACTCTGTTTGAAATATCTCAGCCATTGACAGATTATTTTGTCTTACTTCTCTCTTCTCCCTTTCAGTTGAGAAGGTTTTCTCAGTCCCTTGATGCTGAGTCCTAGTTCATTCTAGGATTTCTGTCCTACATTACCAGCAAGGTTTATACCCCTCGGAGTCATGTCCCACGTACAGAGGGGGAGGGCAGTGAGTTTGCTTGTCATGTTGGCTGAGAGAGAGAGGTCACATCTGAGCAACAAAAGAGGTTCTCTGTGGGTGACTCTTAGGCCTAATTTTAAGTAGGCTTAGCCTATCCTTGTGGGGATGTTTCATATGAACAAACCCCAAGATTGAGGGGTTGGTCTATTGCTTCGGTTGTCCCCACAACCAAATCAGGAATTCTCCAAATGGGGAAGTTGAATTTTCCTCCTTTCTCACCATTCCCCCAAGGGAACTTTGCAAATACTTCTTTATTCACTGTTCAAATAACTCTGGGATTTTGCGGACAAACTTACAAAATTTCATGCCCTATTCAAGGTTCCATGTACTTACAGTGTTCAATTAAACTGTTCACATAAGTTATATTCGGAAATGCACTAGTCAAAATACAAATTTTGTGCCAAATAAACATTTTTTGCTTTAGTCTCCCATATAAGTTGAAGTTTTAAAATATGAATTACATCTATTTTCAACACCCTGCAATATTGACATTCCTTAGTTCTTCCTCATGAAAAAATTTTAAAATTTGTACATTTAGTCACTATCATTGTACACTCTAGGTATTCCTAGATTATACCATCTCAGTCTTTATCATCTATCATTTCTTCTAATTTCATTTGTGCCCCCAGCCCTCCTCCCTCTATCATTCTCACATTCAGCTTCATTCAGTGTAAAACATTATTGTATTAACAGTTAGGTAGTACTGTGTTATTATTTCTGAATTTTTATAATCAGTCCTGTTGCACAATCTGTATCCCTTCACTCCAATTACCCAATGTCTACCTTATTTCTATCTCCCGATGGTCTCTGTTCTTAACTGAAATTCTCGAAGTTCATTCACTAATATCAGTTCATATCAGTGAGACCATAAAGTATTTGTCCTTTTGTTTCTGGCTAATCTCACTCAGCATAATGTCCTCAAGGTCCATCCATGTTGTTACATACTTCATAACTTTATTCTGTCTTACAGCTGCATAATATTCCATTGTATGTATATACCACAGCTTGTTTAGCCACTCATCTGTTGATGGACATTTTGGCTGTTTCCATCTGTTGGCAATTACAAATAATGCTGCTATAAGCATTGGTGTGCAAATGTCCATTTGTATCCTTCCCTCATGTCCTCTTGAGTAGATACCTAACAATGGTATTGCTGGATCATATGGCAACTCTATACTTAGCTTCCTGAGGACCTACCAAACTGCCTTCCATAGCAGTTGTACTATTTTGCATCCCCATCAACAATGGATAAATATACGTCTTTCTCTATCCTCTCCAGCACCTGTAGCTTTCTGTTTTATTGATAATGGACATTCTAGTGGGTGTGAGATAATATTTCATTGTGATTTTGATTAGCATTTCCCCAATAGCCAGGGAAGTTGAACATCTTTTCATGTGCCTTTTGGTCATTCTGATTTCCTCTTCTGAGAAGTGTTTGTTCATGTCTTTTGTCCATTTTGTAATTTGGTGGTTTCTCTTTTTGTTGTTGAGTTGAACAATCTCTTTATACATTCTGGATACTAGACCTTTATCTGATATATTGTTTCCAAATATTGTCTCCCATTGAGTAGGCTCTCTTTTTATATTTTTGCCTATTTTCTTGGATCACTCCTAATAAACTTGCATTAGTTAGGGTCCTGGCACCCATAGAGTATTAAACTCATCTGAAAGATGGACTTTATGCCAGGGAGCTGAAGGGGCAAAGTGCAAGAGCTCTAATGCTTGAGCCTCCAGCACAAGCTCCATGAACACAGGGCAGGACACATGACCCCTGGCCATCCCATGACCACATCTGTGGAAAACAACATATATACAAAAGAGCAATAAACTTCAAAGAGCAGCACAATATTTAGTTGTAGAACAGATTTTAAAATTTCATATGGGTTATAATTCCACAATTTTAGGTTTTGACTTCTAGCTTCTTTAAGATACTGGAGACTAAAAGAAGTATCAATATAATAATTCCACAATCCTACTCATTTGTTAAACCCTATCTTCTCTGTATAACTTCATCATCATCTTTGATCTTTCCCTCACTCTTTAGGGTTATTTGGGCTATGCCCATTCTAAATTTTCCATTTTGGAAGGAGCTGTCAATAACTAGTTGATGTTCTAGAGAGACTGGCTCCTCTGCATTTCAGGGCTTGTCTGATCCAAGGACCCATCTGGAGGTTTTAGGTCTCTGGAAAGCTACCTGAATGTATGTAACCTTTGTAAAATCCTATATATCACCCTCAGTGGTCCTCAGGATTAACTGGAACAGTTTTGGTTGAGGTTCATCAAGTTATAGTAAGCAGTAATGTCTAATTATAGTTTGCAGAAGAGTGACCTCCAGAGTTGCCTCTAGACTCTATTTGAACTCTCTCAGCCACTGATGCCTTACTTGTTACCCTTCTTTTCCCCATTTTTGTCAGGATGGCATTGTTGATCCCATGGTTCCAGGGCCAGACTCATCCCTAGGAGTCATCACCCATGCCATCAAGGAGACTTTCACCCCTGGATATCATGGCCCCCATAGGGGGAGGGAAAAGATTTCACTTGCAGAGTTGGACTTAGAGAGAGTGAGGCCACATCTGAGCAACAAACAAGGTCCTCTGGAAGTAGCTCTTAGGCATACCTATATGTAAACTAAACTTTTCTTCTATGTACATAAGGTTCACAGGAGCAAGTCTCAAGATCAAGGGCTTGGCCTATTGATTGGGTGTCCCTAATGTTTGATATAGTATCAGGGGTTTTCCCAGTGGTAAAGTTTAATAATTCCATATTTTTTCACCCATCCCTCAAGGGACTTTACCAATACATTTTGATTATCTGCTTAATACACTCTGGGATGTATCCAGGCATTATATTAAGCTATACAGGATGAACGGTCCTCATTCTTATTCTGGGCTCTCTGTGTTTGGATTGTTTAAATGACCTGTCCAGGAAGGTTGAGTTAGATTATGTGCTATAGAAAATGTAGGTTCTGGACAAAATTAACCTTTATTCTTTTTGTCTTAAAGAGTAGATGAGGCTGTAAAATATAGACAATGTCTTCCTTACCCCTGATTCTGAATTACCTTAATCCTGATATGATTGGCTTTGGTCTTATCTCTAAATACCAGGGTAAACATATATAAAATAGTCACTCACAATCTAGAAATAACAATTTCCCCTCCAGATTAAATGTGACTGCTATAAGAGCTTACAATCTAGGCTCCTGTTTTCTTATAAGCATTTTCTAAGGTAGGCCATACAATAATTGTTTTTTGTTTCTGCTTTATTTTGCCTCACCAAATGTCCCACAGGTTCATTCTCAATACTGCATGCCTCACAATTTTGTTCATTTTTGTAGGAGCACAATATTCAAATATATGTATACACCATTGTTCACCAATCTACTTCTGAATCAGTGTATCTTTTAGCCACATCCATTCATCAGGCATACTGAATAATGTCCTAACTCAGCAGTCCATCAACATTCTCAATTTTAGACAATTTCATTGTTCCCAAGAAAGAGATAACCAATAAAGACACCCTCATCAAGTAGAAATTCTATACCTCTCCTTAACACTTATCCCTCCACCCATTATTTGCCCCTGGTGTTGCTGTGGTACTATTGATGTTTTCCTGTTAGACATAGCCAATAGCATGTGTATAAGCTAGGGTTCTCTAGAGAAACAGGATCAACAGGGAACACTCACAAATATAAAATTTATAAAAGTGTCTCACGTGACCGCAGAAACGCAGAGTCCACAATCCGCAGGGCAGCCGTGAAGCCAACAATTCTGATGGAGGGTCTGGGTGAACTTCACAGGAGAGGCTCGCCAGCCAAAGCAGGAAGGAAGACTGTCTCTTCTGAATCCTCCTTAAAGGGCTTCCAGTGATTAGATTAAGCATCACTCATTGTAATCACCCTTTGGCTGATTACAAATGGAATCAGCTGTGGATGCAGTTGACATGATCATGACTTAATTCCATGAAATGTCCTCATCACAACAGACAAGCCAGCATTTGCCCAACCAGACAAACAGGTGCCACCACTTGGCCAAGTTGACACATAAACCTGACCATGACAATCCACCCCTTGTCAACTTGACAGCTATACATACCACCTTAAACCATACCTAATTTCTAAATAAACCACACATTTTTTCTTTCACCTAACAATACTCAACTATTCTGCATATAACTGGAAACACAATTAAATCTCTCCAGAATAGGGTGCAAGTCCTTGGGTAATATTCACTCTTAAACTTGATATCTTACAACTTAAATGGTATAACATGAACAAAACAGCATTACAATCCTTGTTTCTGTAACTGATCATGTGGTCGAAGTTCATATTTATCACTACCTTCTTCCACTACCCATTCCATGTTCCCTTTACCCACAGCAAGCACTTCATCTGGCCGTGATTCTTTGCTGGGTGGGAGGACCCAAACCTTCATTCCTATAGTTTCAAAGCCATTGGTAGCCCTGCCTACATGGGGTTGTTGCAGTTTTCCATTGATTTTAATCACAGAGCATGGTAGTACTAAAAGATGCCCTAGGGGATCTCCTATATTCCAAGAAAACTCTTCTTTACTTCCAATATGTAGTTGCAGTACTATTTCTCCCTGATAGTCAGGGTCCACCACCCCAGACAATAATGTAATCCCCTTCTTGGCTTGTTGATCCGGTGGCATAAGTAGTCCAAAGTGATCAGGTGGCAGTCTTAGATAACAGTTCAATGGAATCATTGTTGTTTCTCCTGGTGGAAGCACTCCCCCTTTGGAACTAAAATGTATAGACCAGAAGAGCTCAGGGTCACAGGGACAGGAAGCAAAAATTTTCCTAATGGATCACTATGGGTAATAGTGAGTGGTACCACTCGCATTTCCATCCCTTGGCTCCTGGACCCATGCATCCTGGCTATGGGAGAAACAGTGCCATACAGTGGATGCTGTTTCAGAGCATATACAGTTTCCTGGAAACCATTACACCACCCTTTCAAGGTATTGCCACCTAGTTGACACTGTAATTGAGTTTTCAAAAGGCCATTCCACCATTCTATCAATCCAGCTGTTTCTGGATGATGAGGAACATGGTAAGACCAGAGAATTCCTTGAGCATGTGCCCATTTCCACACTTCATCTGCTGTGAAGTGTGTGTTCCTTGATCAGAAGCAATGCTATGTGGAATACTATGATGATGGATAAGGCATTCTGTAAGCCCACGGATGGTAGTTTTGGCAGAAGCATTGCATGCAGGGAAAGCAAAACCATATCCAGAGTATGCGTCTATTCCAGTTAGAACAAATCACTGCCCTCCATGAAGAGAGTGGTCCATTGTAATCAACCTGCCATCATGTAGCTGGCTGGTAACCTCGGGGAATGGTGCCATATCTGGGGCTGAGTGTAGGTCTCTGCTGCTGGCAAATTGGGCACTCAGCAGTAGTTATAGTCAGGTCAGCCTTGGTGAGTGGAAGTCCATGTTGCTGAGCCCATGCATAACCTCCATTCTTACCACCATGGCCACTTTGTTCTTGAGCCCAATGACAGGAGTTGCTGGGGAAAGAGGCTGACTGGTATCCACAGAATGGGTCATCTTATCCACTAGATTGCTAAAACCTTCATCTGCTGAAGTCACCCTCTGGTGCACATTCACATGGGACACAAATATGTTCATGTTTTTTAGCCCACTCAGAAAAATCTATCCACATACTTCTTCCCCAGACTTCGTTGTCACCAATTTTCCCATTACGGTCTTTCCAAGTCCCTGACCATCCAGCCAAACCATTAGCAACAGCCCACGAGTCAGTATACAAATGCACCTCTATTCAGTTTTCCTTCCAAGCAAAATGAACAACCAAGTGCACTGCTCGAAGTTCTGCCCACTGGGTGGATTTCCCCTCACCACTGTCCTTCAAGTACACCCCAGAAAGGGGTTGTAGTGCTACAGCTGTTCTCTGTGGATGGTATCTGCATATTGTGCTGAAAATCTGTAAACCAGGCCCGAGTTTTCTCTTCCTCAGGCAATTCATTGTAAAGAACTCCCCAAGAGGCCATAACTCTGGTCTGGGAAAGAGAAGATAATGTGGCTGGAGTGGAAACCATGGGCATTTGGGCCACTTCTTCATGTAACTTACTTGTGCCTTCAGGACCTTCTCTGGCCCTATCTCATATATACCATTTCCATTTTACAATAGAGTGCTGCTGTGCACGCCCAACTTTATGGCTTGGTGGGTCAGACAACACCCAACTCATGATAAGCAATTCAGGTCTCATGGTAACTTGGTGGCCCATGGTTAAGCGTTCAGTCTCTACTAAGACCCAGTAGCAGGCCAAAAGCTGTTTCTCAAAAGGAGAGTAGTTATCTGCAGCAGATGGTAAGGCTTTGCTCCAAAATCCTAAGAGTCTGCCTTGTGATTCTCCTATAGGGGCCTGCCAAAGGCTCTAGACAGCATCTCTATTTGCCACTGACATTTCCAGCACCATTGGATCTGCAGGAACATATGATCCAAGTGGCAGAGCAGTTTGTACAGTGGTCTTGACCTGTCACAGAGCCTCCTCTTGTTCAGGTCCCAACTCAAAATTAGCAGCTTTTCTGTTCACTCAATAAATGGACCGGAGTAGCACACCCAAATGAGGAATATGTTGCCACCAAAATCCAAAGAGACCAACTAGATGTTGTGCCTCTTTTTTGGCGATATGAGGGGCCAGATGCAGCAACTTATCCTTCACATTAGAAGGGATACCTTGACATGCCCCACACCATTGGACACCTGGAAATTTCACTGAGGGGGAAGGCCCCTGTATTTTTGTTGGATTTACTTCCCATCCTCTGACACACAAATACCTTACCAGTAAGTCTAGAGTAGTTGCTACTTCTTGCTCCCTAGGTCCAATCAACATGATATCATCAATATAGTGGACTAGTGTGATGTCTTGTGGGAGGAAGAAATGATCAAGTTCCTTGCGGACAAGATTATGACATAGGACTGGAGAGTTGATATACCCCTGAGGTAGGACAGTGAAAGTATATTGCTGACCTTGCCAGCTGAAAGCAAACTGTTTCTGGTGGTTCTTACTAATAGCTATTGAGAAAAAAGCATTTGCCAGATCAATAGTTGCATACCAGGTACCAGGGGGATGTATTAATTTGCTCAAGCAATGATACCACATCTGGAACAGCAGCTGCAATTGAAATTACCACCTGGTTGAGCTTACGATAATCCATTGTCATCCTCCAAGACCCATCTGTTTTTCTGCACAAGCCAAATAGGAGAGTTGAATGGGAATGTGGAGGGAATCAGCACCCCTGCATCCCTCAAGTCCTTAAGAGTGGCAGTAATCTCTGCAATCCCTCCAGGAATCCTGTATTGCTTCTGATTTACTATTTTGCTTGGTAAGGGCAGTTCTAGTGGCTTCCATTTGGCCTTTCCCACCATAATAGCCCTCACTGCATGAGTTAGAGAGCCAATGTGGGGATTCTGCCAGTTGCTCAGTATGTCTGTACCAATTATACATTCTGGAACCGGGGAAATAACTATAGAATGTGTCCGGGGGCCCACTGGACCCACTGTGAGATGAACCTGAGCTAAAACTCCATTGGTCTGACTGGTGGACCAGAGTGATGTTTTGAGTCCCCTGGAATTAATGTCACTTCTGAACCAGTGTCTAATAATCCCCCCCAAAATCTGATCATTTCCTTTCCACAATGCACAGTTACCCTGGTAAAAGGCTGTCAGCCTCCTTGGGGAAAGCTTGGAGGAAGATTAACAGTATAGATTTGTGGCAGTGTAACAGGGCCCTCCCCCAAAGGGACCTGGCCTCCCCTTCATTCAAGGGGCTCTGGGTCTGTTAACTGTCTACAGTCTGGAAATTGATTAAGGGGTCATGACTCTGTGACTTCAGGTTAGACATCTGTTCACTTTACCTAGAACTCTTTTGTTTATACAGCTCGAACAAGAATTTAGTAGACCGCCCTTCTATTGTGTTTCTAGGTACCCCATGATTTACTAGCCAATGCCACAAATCTCTGCAAGTCACATAATTTTGACTCCAGCTTTGAGTTTGCTGTCTATTATAATAGCCACGTCTACCCTCTCTTTGGTGATTAAGTGCTGCCACCTGGCTTCTGCCAACTCGGGATCCCATCATCCCTATTGTGTTTAAGGATTCCAGCTCAATGACAGCAGTTCCTACAGTAATATCTAACCTACAGAGAAGTGCAGCTACAGGGCTCTTCAGGGATGATGGCACTAGTCTCACAAATTTATTTCTTACTATTCTAGTTAAAGGTGCATCCTCCAGACATTCCTGGCGTGTAAGAGCAGGCTTTGCATGATAAATCCACTCTAACATTCCAATCTCTCTAAACCTCTGGATCCCCTCATCTACATTACATCAAGGCAGTTCTGGCATTTCTACCTCACATAATGTTGGCCACCTTTTGATCCATGTTTCAACCAACCATCCAAACAAACTGTTAATACCTTTTCTAACCCCTTGAGCTATAACATTGAATGCAGAATTTCTGCTTAGTGGGCCCATATCAATAAATTCCACCTGATCCAGCCTTATATTCCTCCCACCATTATTCCACACTCTTAAAATCCATTGCCACACTCATTCCCCTGATTTCTGTCTCTATAAATTGGAAAACTCACACAGTTTTTTTGGAGTATGACATACCTCTTCATGTGTGATACTTTGTACCCTACCTTTAGGGTTCTGTTGAGACTTTAGTCTAGTTGGAGGTCTGGAAGAAATGAGGGGTGGAGGGGTGGGTCATGAAAAGAATTAGAGGTATCTTCCAAGACATTTGCTTCAGGGCCTTCATTTGCAGTTTCATCTGGTGAAACAGAATTAATCACTCTAGGGCTAATCCCTTCAGGAGGAGGTTGGGTGGCCAACTTCTCAAGGCAGGCTGGAGGTGGGGCAGCTATGTCCTCAGGGTAGACTATTACAGGTTTATCTAGAGAAGACTCAGCATGACCTATGGTTTCATTCTCACCTCTGACATCTTTATCAGTCCATATGTCACCATCCCATTTTTCAGGTCCCGCTCTTTTCCAATCAATGCCCTCACTTTAATGGCAGACACCATGCAATGTTGAGATTTCAGTTTGTGTTGTAAAGTTGCTACTCAAACAATAAGATTCTGAGTCTGATTTTCAGAGATCTCAAGTCTACGGCTATAGGAAATAAGATTTTCCTTCAGGATACTCATAGAAATGTCTACATCTGTCAGACGGCACTTAAGCTTCTCATTTGAAGTCTTAAGCCCATCCCTTTCACTCCTTAATGTAGCTAGTGTATCTAACAACAACCAGCCAACATCTCTATATCTCTTATTTCCACAAAACTCTGTAAAGGTGTCAAAAACATTATTCCCCAGAGCCTGGCTTCGTACAAGTGAAGCATTAGGAGAACCTCTTTTGCCAACTCACTCCATGGATTGGGAGTGTCATTCTGATTATGGGAATCAGAGTCCTGAGTGCCTTTGAGTCCAGTCAGAGTAGAAAACCATTCATAAAAACCCATTTTTAAGATTCTGTTTCTTAAAACCACTCTGGAACAAAGATGTATTAGTTAGGGTTCTCTAGAGAAACAGAATTAACAGGAAACACTCGCAAATATAAAATTTATAAGTGTCACACATGACCACAGGAATGCAGAATCCAAAATCTGTAGGGCAGGCTGTGAAATGCTGGTTCTGATGGAGAGGCTGGATGAACTCCACGGGAGAGGCTCACCAGCCAAAGCAGGAAGGAGACTGTCTCTTCTGAATCCTCCTTAAAAGGCTTCCATTGATTAGATTAAGCATCAATCATTGCAGAAGACAATCCCCTTTGGTGATTACAAATGGAATCAGCTCTGGATGCATCTCACATGATTATGATTTAATCTTATGAAATGTCCTCATCCCAACAGACAGGCCAGCACTTGCCCAACCAGAAAAACAGGTACCACCACTTGGTCAAGTTGACACATAGACCTGACCATGACAGCATGCAATAGCAATTTCCCCCTATACACTGAACTTATACAGTCTTTGTACAAGTAATATACCCTTGAAATAGTTCTTGTAAGACCTTACTTTTATTTCTAGTGTTAATCAATGGGAACACCTTTCCATCATGGTCACCTTCAATATGGTAGTATTACTTTAGACCCACTTGTGAACTGCCTTCACTTCTATCTATTCTCTTGCATTTGAGTTCAACCTCATTAGCTATTTGTTCACCCATCTCTAGCTTCCTTGTATCATTAGGTTCCCTATATTCTGTATTATAAGCCTTTACATTGTCATAAAAGTGGAATCATATAGTATCTAGCTTTTTGTGTCTGACTTATTTCAGTCAGCATTATGTCCTCAAGGCTCATCCATCTTGTCATGTGCTTCAGGATATCATTTCATCATATTTCTGCATAATATTACATATATGTTGATCACATTTTGTTACTCCACCCATCTGTTGATGGACACCTGGGATGTTTCCATCTCTTGGTAATAATGAATAGTGCTACTATGAACATCAATGTGCAAATGTCTGTTTGTGACACTGATTTCAACTCTTTCAAACTCTTCTTTCAATGAAATACCAAGTATTTCATTGCCAGGTCATAGGACAACTTGATATTTAGTTTCCTAAAGAGCCATCAAACTGTCTTCCATAGTGGCTGTGCCATTATACATTCCCACCAGCAGTGCATAAGTGTCCCAATTTCTCCATGTCCTCTCCAACATTTGTACTTTTCTGCTTGTTTAATAGCAGCTATTCTTATAGTTGTGAGGTGGCATCTCACTGTACTCTTGATCTGCATTTCCCTTATAGCTAATGAAAATGAGCATCTCTTCATGTGCATTTTTTTTTTTTTGCATGGGCAGGCTCTAGGACTCGAACCTGGGTCTCCGGCATGGAAGGTGAGAACTCTGCCACTGAGCCACTGTTGCCTGCCCTCTTCAGTGCTTTTGAGCCATCTATATTTTCTGTTCAGAAAAATGCCTATTCATATCTTTGCCCCATTTTACAATTTGGTTGTTTGTTCTTTTGTTTTTGAGTTGTATGATTTCTTATGCATACAGGGCATCTAGCCTTTGTCCAATGTGTGATTTCCAAATATTTTCTCCCATTGAGTTGGCTTCCTCTTCATGTTTTTGACAGTCTTTTGAAGCACAAAAGCATTTGATTTTGAGGAGTTCCCATTCATCAATTTTTTCTTTTGTTGCTTGTGCTTTGGGTGTAAAGTTTATGAAGCTACCTCCTATTACCAGGTCTTGATGATGTTTCCCTACATTTTACTCTAGGAGCTTTATGGTAGTTCTTATACTTAGGTGTTTGATGCACTTTGAGTTAATTTTTGTATAGGGCATAAGGTAAGGATCTTCTTTCATTCTTTGGTTATTGATATCCAGTTCCCACATGCCCATTTATTGAAAAAACTATTTTGTCCCAGTGCAGTGGATTTGGGGGCCTTGTGGAAGATGACTAAGTTAACTAGAGACTTGATGGTCTACTTCTGCACTCTCAATTCTGTTCTGTTGGTCAATGTTTTTTTGTGCCAGCACCATGCTTTTTTTGAGCACGGTGGCTTTATAATAAAATGGGGAGGTGGTAATCTTCCCACTTTGTTCTCTTTTAGGATGCTTTTAGCTATTTAGGGTCTTTTTCCTTTCCAGATGTACCTGGTAACTAGCTTTTCCAAGTCTTCAAAATAATTTGTTGGGGTTTTGATTGGTACTGTGTGAATCTGTAGATCAATTTGAGTAGAATTGATATATGGACTATATTTAACCTTCCTATCCATGGGCAACCAGAGAAGAATTTTAAGGACATTCCAACAATTGGAAACTTGAAACATATGATTTCAAGAAAGGGTCAAAGCATTTATGGACAAATAACCAGTAATTTTGGCTAGTAAACTTTGTGCTTAATAAGTTAATAAATTATGGTGTGGTGTTAAAATCGGAAGAACTTGTACACTTTCCATTTTTATTTTGATGTAATTTCAAACTTAGAGAAAAGTTGAAACTTTAGTACAGTGAAATTCCATATACCCTTTCCCCCAAATCACAATCTATTAACATTTTATCACTTTTACTATACATATAAGGATTTGACAGGAATTTGCAATTATCACTTCCCCTTCTCCCTAAATATTGGCAGTGTGTTTTCTAAAGAACAGGCACATTCTTTCATAATTAGACCACAATGATCAAAATCAATACTATTATCCTTTTTCAGATTTCTCAACTTACGTCAACAATGTCTTTTATAGGTATTTTTTCCAGTCTGGTATCTCACCCAGGAACATGCATTGCATGTATTTGTCTGTATATTTAATCTCCTATAATTTGGAACAATTCTTCAGACTTAGTCTTTCAGGACTTTGATATTTTGTAAAGCCCAGGACATTTATTTTGCAAAGTTCTTCAACTTAAGTTTGTCTGATGTTACCTTTTGGTATGATTCAAGTTATACCTGTGGTAAGTGATGTCTTTGGGGCAGGAATATTACACAGTAACCTTGTCTTCTCCTTCGAGGTTCCCATCAGGAGCCTATGATGCCAGTTTGGCCTTAAGGGGTGAGGTTAAATTGAACACTTTGTTAAAGCTTTGTCTGCCAGGTATTTCCACTGTAAACTTGTTCTTCTTTCTTGAAGCTGAGAAGGAACTAGTGACAAAATACTTTGAACTATATAGATATCATGTTTTTGAAAAAACTTCCACACAGTCATTTTTATTGTTGTTGCTTGCCTTTGTCAATTATTATAATCACAGTCACAAAACAATGGTCTTGAAACTCTAGTCTTACATTAGTTGGCATTCCATAGTAAAGAAAAGCTTTCCTGTATCCCACACTTACTGATTTATGTGACCAGGTAATATCAGTATGCTTACTGAATTTTAATTTAATTCAATGGGGTATAATTGAAGGGTTTGTTTTACATCTTGATCTTGTCACTTAATTGCCTGTGTAAACTTGGACAAGTCACTGAAAATCTATGTGTCTTACTGTCATCCTGTAAAAGAGCAAAGAGAAAAAGCTCTTTTGCAGGTTTCTTGTGAAGGTCACCTCCAATAGGCACAGAAAGGACCAGCTAAATCTCTGGTACTGAATTATTGCACAGGTGGACTTCAGGCACAGCATACTGCCTCCTACAGCAGGTTTCACATAAGAGATACAATGACTTCTTGTCCATCACCCCAGGCCTGCCAATTCCCAGTGCAGTGCTAAATTAAAGAAGGCACCATCACCATGCTACAGCCCCTTGAACCTTCCAAACAGTGAGTTCTGATTTTCACTTGCTCCTTTCTCTGGGCATGCCCATTTTGTAGATACCAGACCAGAAATCTCAGACAAGACTCTACTTAACACTGAGAATACCAAAAGGAAATGATTCTACAGAGACTGTGACACTAGGTTGTCAATTCCATATCACTAGCTTCTATTCTTTATATCAGGGATTGTCAGGTCCTCATCCAGGGCCCTCCATTTGTCTGCGGACAAGGATCACCTTCACATGCACAAACCATAGAAAGTTAGATGTTTAATGAAGAGCCTACCTGCATGCAATAGCAACAAAAGTGTTTTTTAATGAAAAAATTGAATAAGTGTGCACATTTATTAGGTGAAAACTTTTAAATATTCCTCAAATTTACAGAATGGATTGGAACAAATGGAAGGATATAGAATTTTCTTGGAAATGAAGACTAATTTGAAAATTGTCTCACAAAATTAATTTACACATTTCACATAACCTAATATAAATACCAAAAATTTCTTTTTATTTCTGCAGAGTCAGTGGTTTTATCTCCTCCTCATTCCTGATTTTATTTATTTGCATATTTTCTCTTTTTTTGTGAACCTACCTGTGCTGGTTTAAAAGGATGTATGCTCCCTAGAAAAACCATGTTTTAATCAAAATCCCATTTCATAAAGGTAGAATAATCCCTATTCAGTACTGGATGTTTGAAACTGTAATCAGATCATCTCCCTGGATGATGTGATTTAGTCAAGAGTGGTTGTTAAACTGGATTAGATGACATGTCTCCACCCATTTGGGTGGGTCTTGATTGGTTTATTGAAGTCCTATAAAAGAGGAAACATTTTGGAGAAAGAAAAAGATTCAGATAAAGCAGAGCAGAATGACATAACCATGAGAAGCAGAGTCCACCAGCCAGCAACATTTGGAGATGAAGAAGAAAAATTTCTCCTGGGGAGCTTCATGAAACAGGAAGCCAGGAGAAGAAGATAGTAGATAATGCTGTGTTCACCATGTGTCCCTCCAGATGAGAGAGGAAACTTGACTGTGTTCACCATGTGCCTTTCTAGTTGAGAGGGAAACTCTGACTGTGTTCACCACTCGCCTTCTCACTTGAGAGAGAAACCCTGAACTTCATCGGCCTTCTTGAACCAAGGTATCTTTCCCTGGATGCCTTAGATTGGACATTTCTACAGATTTGCTTTAATTGGGGCATTTTCTCAGCCTTAGAACTGTAAACTAGCAACTTATTAAATTCCCCCTTTTAGAGGCCATTCTGTTTCTGGTATATTGCATTCCAGCAGCTAGCAAACTAGAACACTACCTAAGGGTCCAATGATTTTATTGATTTTCTCAAACAACTCACTTCTGGTTTTGTTTATTTTCTTAATTGTTTTATGTTCTAAATTTCTTTTATTTCTGCTTTAATCTTCATTATTTCTTTCTTTTTGTTTGCTTTCAGTTAGTTTGCTATTCTTTCTCTAGCTCATCTAAGTGAACATTTAATTCCTTGATTTGGGCTCTTTCATCTTTTTTATAGGGGCATATATGTTGTGTTTTCATTTCCATTTGACTCAAGATATTTACTGATTGCTCTTCTAATTTATTCCCTGACCCGCTGGTTGTTTAAGAGTGTGCTGATTGGCCTCCATATACTTGTGAATTTTCTGGCCCTCTGCCTATTATTAATTTCCAACTTCATTGCATTATGATCTGAGTATTTTATATTATTTTGATCTTTTTAAATTTATTGCAACTTGCTTTTGACCCAGTATAGTTTATCCTTAAAAATTATCCATGAACACTTCAGAAAACTGTGTGCCCTGCTGTTGCATGGTATAATTTTCTGTACATATCTGTTAGATCTAGTTCATTTATTGTATTATTCAAAATTTCTGTCTCTTTTTTTGATCCCCTGTCTAGATGTTGTATCCAGATGAGAGTGGGGAATTGAAGTTTCCAGCTATTTTGGTAGAGGTGTCCACTTCTCCCTTCAGTGTTGTCAGTGTTTGCCTCATGTACTTTGGAGGACACTGGCTCAGTGCATAAATATTTGTGTTACTTATGATTTCTTGTTTAATTGTTCCTTTTATTAATATATAGTGTCCTTCTTTGTTTCTTTTAATTGTTTTACAATTGAAGTTTAATTTATTGGATATTAGTATGGCTCCGTCTGCTTTTTTCTGATTGTTGTTTGCATGAAATATCTTTTCCCGACCGCTCACTTTCAAACTCTTTTTGTCATTGGGTCTAAAATGAGTTTCCTATAGACATCATATAAATGGGTCCTGTTTTTAATCCATTCTACCAGTTTATGTCTTTTGATTGGGGAGTTTAATTCATTAACATTTACTGTTATTACTGTAAAGGTAGTACTTTCTTCTACCATTTTGCCTTTTGGATTTTATATGTCATATCTAGTTTTTGCTCTCTGCTTTTGCCAATAGTCTTCTTTTCTATTTTCTTCTCCAAACCTCTCTCTCCTGCTTTTTCCTATCTGCCTGTAGTGCTCCCTTTCGTATTTTTTGGAGAACCAGTCTCTTGGTTACAAATCCTCAGTGATTATTGTTTGAAAATGTTTCAATCTCCCCCTCATTTTTGAAGGACTATTTTGCTTAATATAGAATTCTATGCTGGCAGCTGTTCTCTTTTAGAATATTATATATATTATACCACTACTTCCTTGCCTCCATGGTTTCTGCTGAGAAGTCCACACATAGTCTTAATGGGCTTCCTTGTATGTGATGGATTACTTATCTCTTGCTGCTTTCAAAATTCTCTTTCTCTTTGATGTTTGACAATCTGATTAGTAAGTGATTGAAGTATGTCTATTTGGATCTATTCTGTTTGGGGTACACTGCACTTCTTGGAACTGTAATTTTATGTCTTTTATAAGACATAAAAAATTTTCAGTGATTATATCCTCCATTAGTCTTTCTCCTCCTTTTCCCTTCTCTTCTTCTTCTGGGAAACACACAACACATGTATTCATGGGTTTCATGTTGTCATTCAATTCCCTGTGACCCTATTCATATTTTTCTATTCTTTTCCTTATATAATTTTTGTGTATGTCAGATTTCAGATCTCCAGTCCTCTAGTTCATTTATCTTTTCTTCTGCCTCTTCAAATCTATTGATGTAGGTTTCCATTTTTTTCATCTCTTCTATTGTGCCTTTCATTCCCATAAGTTCTGTGATTTGATTTTTCAAACTTTTGAGCTCTTTTTGTTCACCCAATGTCTTTTTTATATCCTCCCTCAACTTGTTGATTTTATTTTTGATGAGATTTTCCATGTCTGTTCAAACATCCTGAATCAGTTTTTTCAACTTCTATGTCTTATTTGAAGTGTTGGTTTGTTCCTTTGGGCCATATCGTCCATTTCCATAGTATGACACATTATTTCTTGCTGGCATCTAGGTATTTGATTTCCTTAATTAGTTTATTCTGGAGGTTTTTTTCACTCTTTTACTAAGATTCTCTTGCTAGATGGCATTATTCTCTATTTGTTCTTTGACATTCAGTTCCACTTATTATAGATCTCCAGCATAGGTTCTGTTTAACTGAACAGAAAATTTTCAGTTCTTGTTTTTTCTGTTTCTTGTCCTGCCTCTATGGAACCTTTTTTTTTTTTTTTTTTTTTTTGGAGTAGGATCTCCTCAGATATTATACACCCTGGTCAGATTTTCCCCAACCAGACAGGGCTTGGTTTCAGGAAGAAAGTATAGCAAACATCAGCTTTTCCTGAGGGTTATACCCAGATTTTTCTAGACTTTGTGCTTTTTCTTTCCTGTAGAGTATGTGGCACTTGTCTTCCTGTGGCTTCCCACCAGTGTAAAGTGATGTAGTGCCTTTATCTTCAGCAGACTTTCCCTGTCAGGGGTATGGTTGAGACAGAGGTGAGGTTGTAGAATGGCTTTGATTGCTTCAGTTTTTCAGTAGCTCAGGCTTAAATTCCTTGACAGAGGGATTACACTTGAGCTGGGCTCCTCCTTTCTCTTGGGTGAGATACAACTTTTAGGGAATTAATTCCTTCCACATAACTAGTTACTTTGTCTCTCAGACAAACTTATTTCTGCCCTTGCCAAGGGCAGTTCTGTAGCCTGAGGGTGCTTCCAATTCTATCTAATGAGCTGTTAAGAATTTCTAAAAAAAAAAAAAGGTTTTTCAGACCCAGACCCTGATCCTTGGGTTTGTCGATCAAGACTTAAGGTGGCATGTGGCTCTACATACCTCCAGGCTCATTTTGCCCCCTCTTCTTGGGATCCAGCACTTTTCCAGTATTTCATGCTACCCAACTCAAAAAACTTCTTTTTTATTTTTCTGTCAGCCCTGCTAAGGCAAAAGACTCCTCATACCTTTAGTGCTTATTCCAGGTTTATCTGTGATGGGGGCCTATTTTCAGTAGTCAGAATTTGTTAATTCTACATTTGGAGCTTGGTTGAGCTAAGCCTTTGCTGCTAGTAAAGTCTGTCTCCTTTGCCTTCAGAGAATCAACCTCCTGTGTCCATAGGGGAGAGGTGCTGGCTTCTGCAACTTCAGGGACTTACAGTTCTGTGTGGGGTCTCAGTTGATCCACCAGACTGGTGTATGTTGTGTATCCATTCACTGATGTTCCCCCAGCAATTGCCCTATACCATTCAAGGCTATTTACTAGCTGCTCTAGAGAACAAACCAAATTCCATGCTGCACTAAAGTGCCATCATTACAATTTCATTATGTAAGTTGATGGAAAACTTATGTGAGAAAATAAGTAAGTAACAATAATTTGAAAATGGAGAGCATATTGAGGAGTGGGTGTTTAGGCCCATGAAAAATGAAAACATTTGATAAGCTCCCTGTCATTAAGACTGTGACACTGGTCCATGAATAAACCAATGGGACAGAATAAGGAGCCACATGCACAGTACAACTGGTCCTCACTTCATGACTTTTTTTAATAGGATATCTTTTTTTTTTTTTTTTGCATGGGCAGGCACTGACAATCAAATCCAAGTCTCCAACATGGGAGGCAAGAATTCTGCCACTGAGCCAACATTGTACTGCCCTTCATTTCGTGATTTTGGCTCATCTCTGGATGTCCTGCTACTAACTGAAAACTATTACATGAAAATAAATGTTTCCCAATAGTAAAAATTATGGTGCATTTATACTGATATGATTCATCAACCACCTTTACAAGTAAGAATATGTATCAATGGAGGTATGAAAGCAAGTTTATGTAAGTAATAAAAAAGTTTGAAGAAAATAAATGAAACTGCCTGTAAAGCTTAATGCACTGAAGGTTTATTGGATTTTCACAAGTAGAAAGAATTGTCTTCACAGTGGGTGTTTTTGATGCACAGGGAGCATGAGGGAGTCTGAAACCCTCCTATTTTCCTCATGCGTAATAATTTCCCAGAACATGCAACTGCTTCAAGATTTTCTGTACCTTTCACTATTTGTTAATATTTCATATAGGGTAGACCAACTAGCTGTTAGTACCCTTTTCTCCATAACCTCCTTTGTGATGTCTCTCTTTTATCTTTATCATTAGTGCCAGAGGTTTGTCCTCTAAGCCAGTTTAACATTCTGTATATCACCTCCACCTTTTCTCTCATTAACTTATTAAAGACAGGATTAGTCTAACAAACAAATTTATGACCATAAATTTTAATGCATTTGTATGTATTGTTTTCATTATTTTGCACTTCTAAATATTCTGTCATTTCTTGCTGTCAACATTGAATTATGGAGAATGAGTTATTTTTGCAAGTTTCTACATGAATCATTGATGGGGCACTTTTGTCAATATCTAACTTCTTTATTGCATTGAAATTATAGAATTCTGTATGAAATAAAGTCTTTCATTCTGTTGAGACTTATTATATGGCCTAATTATTTGAAAGAGAGAAGGAAGGATGTTAGGAGGAAATAAGGGAGGAGGGAAGAAAATATGTAGGTAGGTAGGTAGGTAGATGACTAGAGTCAATTTTTATTGGTTTTAGGCAAGTTTTCTATATACTAATTTTTTGACAGTTGTCATTTTGGGGGTTCACACAACATAAAATTAGTCATTTTAAGATGTCCAAGTTAATGGTTTTTAGTATATTTACAATGTTCAGCAAAACCAACAATCCTATCTAATTCCAGAAAATTTCCATCACCCCAAAAAGAAACCTAATAAGTGTTAGCAGCCATTCCCAATTCTGCATTCCCCCAATCCCCTGGCAAATTCAAATCCATTTTCTGTCTCTATGGAGTTGCCATCATATGGATGGAATCACACAATACAATATGAATGCTTGGCTTCATTCACTTAGCATAAAAGTTTTGAAGATTCATGCATGTATCAGAACTTCATTCATATTTAGGGTTAAATAATATTCCATCATATGGATATATATTTTTTGTTTACCCATTCATCAGTTGAAGGACATTGGGCTGTTTGCACTTTTATACTATCATCAAAAATTGTGCTGTGAACATTTGTGCATGAGTTCTTGTGTGAATATATATTTTTAATTCTCTTATGGGTATATATATATTAATATATATATCTTGTGGGTACACACACACACACACACACACACACACACACACACACACACATATATATATATATATATATATAGGAGAAAGCTGTCAGGTCATATGGTAACTTGATGTTTAACTCTTTGAGGAATTGTCAATCTGCTTTCTTCTCAGCTGCACCATTCTACTCCACTTAGCAATGTAAGACAGTCCAATTCTTCTACATCCTTGTCTACAGCTGTGATTTCCAGTGTTTGTTTTCTATCAGTAATAGCTAACCTGAGGGGGTTATGGTATCTTATTGTGGTTTTGATTTGCATTTCCATATAGATGAAGGAAGTTGAGCAAATTTTCACACTTATTGCTTACCTCATTTGGAGAAATGTCAATCTCCTTTGGAGAAATATCTATTAATATCCTTTGCCTATGTGTAGTTGGATTATTTTTCTTTTTGTTGTTCAGTTGTAGCAGTTCTTTATATATCTTCAATACCATAACTTTTCAGATAATTGATTCACAAATATCTCTTCCATATAATAGATTGTCTTTTCACTTTTTGATGCTGCACTTTGACTCATGAAAATGTAAATTTTGATGAAGTCCAACTTACCTACTTTTTGGGGGGTCTTTGTGCTTTTGGTGTCATGTAAAATATTTACACCAGGATGCAAGAGTAGTCCAATGGTGGAATGCCTGCCTGCCATGTGGGAGACCTGGGTTTGATTTCTGGCCCATCCCTTTCCCAAACACACAAAAAAAATTAGGCAAATAGTGCTGCAATAATGGGATACTCATATGGAGAAAGATTGAAATATGACCCCCACCAGACAGTTTACAAAAAATTATACTTATGTTTCCTTCTAGGAACATTATAATTTAACTCTTACATTTAGATCTTTGATCCATTTTTAATTAATTTTTGTATAAGGTTAAATATGGGTCCAAATTCATTTAATTTGCATATGTAGAGTGATAACCCAATCAGGTACAAGAATAGTTGGCCTGCAGTCATGGCATCTGGCAGGCCTGCGAGCACTGAGAATTAGCTGATCAGCTGATCCCCCTATAATGTTTGATTCTTCAGTCTGCTTGGCAGAGACCCATAGAAGCAAATCCTGACCAAGGAGATTCCCTGCTGAGCATGCTGACCATGAGTTGCCTTGCCCAGGAGGAAGGGACTTCAGGAGAAGGAGACTTGAGTACCCAATCTGTTGGCCAGACTCAACTGGGAATTAAACCTAGGTCTCCCATGTAGTGGGCAGCCATTCTGCCATTGGAGTACCTGTGCACCATGGCCTAGCTGCTAACAGACACTTACATTGAATTATATTCCCTACATGAGATTCTGACCTTGATTTGGTGGAGAATAACAGAAAAAAAAAGTGCAAAATGAAACATTCAGCAAAACCACGTAAATACAAAACTTTAGAAAATGAAGGAAACCGACTTGCAAATTAACCATACTAAGATAATCAAATGCCCCAAACACAACAGAAAATCACAAAGCACATGAAAATCTAAGCAAAAATGACCCAGCCAAAATGACCAAATTAGAATTCCAAAGGGGACATAGGATATGGAACAACTACTTGAGGATATTTATAAAGAAATAAAGGATATCAAGAAGACACTAGGAAAGCATAAAATAAATTTATGAAGTTAAATAGAAACATGGCAGATGACACAGAAATGAAAGATACAGTAGACCAAATTAAAAGTATACTAGTTAAAAAAAAAAAGAGCAGGCCATGGTGGCTCAGGAGGCAGAGGTCTTGCCTGCCATGCTGGAGACCTGGGTTCAACTCCCAGTGCCTGGCCATGCAAAAAAAATTATATATACATACATATATATATATGACACATGATAGCAGATTTGAAGAAGCAGAAGAAAGAGTAAATGAGCTAGAAGATAGAACAATAGAACTAGAGCACAAAAAAGAATAAATGGCAAGAAAAATGGAAAAAATACAACTGAATGATAGGAAAATGATGGACAAGTGACACACAGATGTAAGAAAATGTCCCAACACTTATAAAAGATATGACTATACAAATCAAGGATGCCCAGTGAACTCCAAATAGAATAAATCTGAACAGGTCTACTCCAAGACACATACTAATCAGATTGTCAGGTATTGAAGAGAAACAGAAAGTCCTGAAAGCAGCATGAGAAAAGCAATCTACTACACACAATGGAAAACACATAAGACCGATTTCAGATTATCCAACAGGCACCATGCAAGCAAGAAAGCAGTGGTATGATATTTTTAAAATCCTGAATAAGAAAGGCTTTCAACCAAGAATTCTTTATTCAGCTAAGTTCTTCTTCAAAATTGAGATAGAGCTTAAAATATTCAAAGACAAAGAAAGGTTGAGAGAACTATTCAACAAGAGACCAACCCTACAAGAAATACAGGGAGCCCTGTCAGCTGATAAAAAAAAGACAGGAGAGGGAGTTCTGGAGGAGGGCACAGAATTGAAGAATTAAAGAGAAGGTAACTTAAAGGAGAAGAGAGAAGGAAAATAATATATAGATCTAAGAAATGAGAGCTAAAAGACAAAATTGTAGAGTCACTTTTACAGTAATTACTTTGAATGTTAATGGACAAAACTCACCAATTAAAAGATATAGACTGACAGAATGAATCAAAAAACATAATCCATCTATATGCTGTTTATAAGAGATGCATCTTAGACTCAGGGACACAGTCAGATTGAAAGTGAAAGGATGGGAAAAGATCTTCTATGCAAGCTGTAGCCAAAAGAAAGCAGAAGTAGTTATACTAATATCAGACAAAATAGACTTTAAATGTAAAGATGTCATGTGAGACAAAGAAGAACACTACATATTAATAAAAGGGTCAATTCACCAGGAAGAAATAATCATAAATGTGTATGCTTCCAATCAAGGAATTCCAAAGTACATGAGACACATATTGGAAAAACTGAAGGGAGATATACACATATCAAGTGTAATAGTAGGAGACTTCAATATACCCTTTCCACTATAGATAGAACAACCACACAGAGGTAATAAGGAAATAGAGAAACTAAGCAATAGAATAAATGAATCAGTTCTAATAGACATATATAGGTCATTACATCCTAAAGTTCCAGGATATACATTCTTCTCTAGCACACATGGAATGTTCACCAGGAAAGATCATATGTGGGAACACAAATGAGTCACTATGAATGTAATAAGATTGAAATTATCCACAGCACTTTTTCTGATCACAATGGAATAAAGTTGGAAAATAATAATCACTAAAGAACAAGGGCTTTCAAAAATAAATGCAGATTAAACAATACGCTTTTAAATAATCAGTGGGTCCAGGAAGAAATTGCTAGAGAAATCAGTAAATATATGGTGATAAATGATAATGAGACTACAATGTATCAAAACTTATGGAATGTGGGGCAGGTCGTGGTGGCTTAGCAGGCAGAGTTCTCAGCTGCCATGTCCGAGACCCAGGTTCTATTCCCGGTGCCTGCCCATGCAAAAATAAAAAAATTAAAAAAAACACAACTTCTGGGATGTGATACAGGCAGTGCTGAGAGGGAAATTTATTGCCCCAAATGCTATATTGAGAAACAAGAATGAGCAAAACTTGAGGATTTAACTGCTCAACTGAAGAAGTTACAGAAAGAACAGCAAACCAACCCCAAAAGAAATACAAGAAGAGAAATAATAATGGATAATTATGCACAAATAAACAAACTGGAGAACAATAAAATAGAATCAACAAAACTAAAATAGGTTCGTTGATAAAATTGATGATCCCCTAGCTAGACTAACAAAGAGAAAAAGAGAAAGAGGAAACATAAAATCAGAAATGAGAGGGAGCTAATTACCACAGATCATGAAGAAATTTTTTTTAAATCATAAGAGAATATTATGAACAACTGTGTGCAAAAACTATACAACTTAGATGAAACTGACAAATTCCTAAAAACACATGAATTACCTATACTGACTCAAAAACAAATAGAAGATCTCAACAAACCAATTACAAAAAAAGAGATCCAATCAGTCATCAAGAATCTTCCCACCAAAAACAATAAGCCCAGGACCAGATGTCTTCATAAGAGAATTTTATCAAACATTTCAAAAAGAGCTAATTCCAAACCTGCTCAAACTCTTTCAAATAATTGAAGAAAAAAGGAGCATTACCTAACTCATCTTATGAAGCTAACATCACTTTAATACCCAAATTTGATAAAGACAATACAAGAAAACTATAGACCAATCTTCCTAATGAACACAGATATGAAAATTTTAATGAACTGCTAGCAAATCATATTCAATGGCACATTAAAAGAATTATACATCATGATAAAGTGGGCTTCATACCAGCAATGCAAGGGTGTTTCCACATAAGAAAATCAGTCAACATAATATAACAACACATTAACAAATCAAAAGGGAAACATCACATGATAATATCAATTAATGCTGAAAAATCATTTGACAAAATCCAGCATTCTTTCTTAATAAAAACACTTCAAAAGTTAGGAATTGAAGGAAACTTTCTCAATATCATAAAGGGTGTATATGAAAAACACACAGACAGCATCATATTTTATGGTGAGAATCTGAAAGCATTCCAGTTCAGATTTGGGACAAGACAAGGATGTCCATTGTCACCACTATTATTCTACATTCTATTATAAGTACTAGCTAGAGCAATTAGACAGTGGAAAGAAATAAAAGGCCTCCAAATAAGAAAGGAAGAAGTAAAACTTCCATTATTTGCAGATGACATGATCCTATGCTTAGAAAACCCTGAGAAATCTACAGCAAAACTTCTTAAGCTAATAAACAAATTCAGAAAAGTGGAAGGTTACAAGATTAGTACAAAAATCAATAATGTTTCTATACACAAGCAATGACCTATCTGAGGTGACAACTAAGGAAAATATTCCATTCAGAATAGCGACCAGAAGAATTAGGTATCTACGAATCAACCTAGCCAGTAACGTCAAGAACTTATACACAGAAAATTGCAAAAAAAAAATTGCTAAAAGAAATTTTAAAATGACCCAGCTAGATGGAAAGATATTACATGCTCATGGATAGGAAGGTTGAATATTCTCAAGATGACTGTTGCACCCAAATTGATCTACAGATGCAACGCAATACCAATAAAAATCCCAGCAACCTATATTGAAGCCTTGGAAAAGCTGGATATCAAACTTACATGAAAGAGAAAGGGACCCCAAATAGCTAAAGATAATCTAAAAAAGAAGAGCAAATGGGGGGGAGTGTCTATCACTTCCTGACTTTAAAGCTTACTATAAAGCCACAGTGGTCAAAACAGCATGGTACTGGCACAAAGAAAGAAGAACTGCCCAATGGAATAGAATCAAGAGGGCAGAGATTGACCACCAAATACATGGACATTTTATCTTTGATAAAGCCCCAAATCCACTGAATTGGGACAGAATAGTCCTTTCAATAAATGAGCATGGGAGAACAGGAATTCAATAACCAATGAATGAAAGAGGATCCCTACTTTACACCCTATACAAAAATTAATTCAAAATGGATCAAAGGCCTACATGTAAGAACTAGTACCATAAAACTTCTAGAAAACAATGTAGGGAAACATCTTCAAGTAATAGGACATAGCTTCTTAAACTTTTCACCTAAAACACAAGCTCTGAAATAAAAAATAAACAAATGGGAACTCCTTAAGATCAAGAGCTTCTGTGCCTTCTTTGAGTGAGGCACAGAAAAAAAAGTGAAGAGGTAGCCTACTCAATGTGAAATAATAATTGGAAATTACACAGCAGACAAAGGTTTCATATCCTGCACGCATAAAGAAATCATACAACTCAACAACAAAAGAACAAACAAACCAATTATAAAATGGGCTAAAGATATAAATAAGCATTTTTCTGAAGAGCAAATATAGATGGCTCAAAAGCACATGAAGACAAGCTCATTCTCATTAGCTATAAGGGAAATGCAGAGCAAGAGTACAATGAGATACCACCTCACAACTATAAGAATGGCTGCTATGAAACAAATAGGAAACAATAAATGTCGGAGAGGATGAGGAGAAATTGGGACACTTATGCACTGCTGGTGGGTATGTATAATGGTACAGCTGCCATGGAAGATAATTTGGTAGCTCCTTAGTAAACTAAATATTGAATTGCCCTATGATCCAGAAATAGCTCTACTTGGTATATACCCAGAAAAGCTGAAAGCAGTGACACAAACAGACATTTGCACACCAATGTTCATAGTAGCATTATTCACAATCAACAAAAGATGAAAACAGCCCAAATGCCCATCAATAGAAAAGTGGATAAGCAAAATGTGGTATATACATACTATGGAATATTATACAGCAGTAAGACAAAATGATGTCCTGTAGCACATGACAAGATGGATGAGCCATGAGGACATAAAGCTGAGTGAAATAAAGCCAGACACAAAAGGTTAGATACTTTATGACTTCACTTTTATGATCATGATAAAGGTAAAATCAGAGGCTTATAATGCAGAATATAGGGGACTTAGAGACATATAGAAGCTAGAGATGAGTGAATGATTAGTTAATGAGGTTGAACCCAAATGGAAAGATTTACATTTGAGAAGTGCAAGAGATTCTCTAGTAATTCTATAAGTAATATTACTACACTGAAGGTGAACAAGATTGAAAGAGGTTGTATAGACCTATGTGTCCCACTGACACTAGAAATATAAATAAATTCTTGCAAGAACTACTTCAAAGGTATGGTTCATGTACAAATAGTGTTTAAATCCAGAGTACAGGGATAAAACTGCTATTGCATGTTATGGGCTATGTTTAACAGGGAGAGCATCAGCAGCACAATCGCAACAGCAGGGATGAATAATGGGGGGAAGGACAAGAGTTAAGGGGAGGTTTAGATTTCATATTTGGTGTGAAGTGAGCATGTGTTTACTGGTTATCTTTCTCTTGGAAACAATGAAATTATCTGAAATTGAAACTGTTGATGGACTGTGGGCATTATACATGGTGCTAATGTGGTGGCTGAAGGATGCACTGACTAAGAAGTAAATTGGCAAATGATGATGTTTACATAAGGTAAATATGGTTGAATATTGTGCTGCTACAAAAGGAAGGAAGTCATGAGGTATGCAATAATGTGAATGAAACTGTGGGACATTTGGTGAGGCAAAATAAACCAAAATGAAAGAACAATTATTGTATGGTCTCCTTTAGAAAATCCTTATAAGGAAACCTAGATTGTAAGCTCTTATGGCAGACACAGAGTGATAATTATTATTTCTGGATTTTGAGAGGTTCTTTTATATATCTATGACCAGTTATTTAGAGACAAGAACAAAGTTAATCATGTTGGGATTAAGGTAATTCAGAACACAGGGGTAAGGAAGACATTGTCTGTATTTTAGACCTACACGTGCTCTTTGAGACCAAAGGAGGAAAGGTTTATTTTGTCTGGAACCTAAGTTTTCTGTAACACACATAATCTAACTCAACCTGTCTGGATAGCTTATTTGAACAATTGAAACATGGGGTGTCCAGAATAAGAATGAGGGCCTTTAATCCTGTGTATCTTAATTTAATGCCTGGATACATCCTAGTATATAATAAACAGAAAGTCAAAAAGTATTGGCAAAGTCCATTGAGGGGTAGGGAGAAAAAATATGGAACTACTAAATTTTACCACCAGGGAATTCCCAGATACTGTGTTAAACATTATGGGCACCCAAATCAATAGGCCAAGCCCTTGATCTTGAGGCTTACTCTTGTGAAGCTTTTGGAGGTAGTGGAGAAACTTAGCTTACATATATATATATGATATTATATTATATTGATATTTAATTTAGTCTCCAGTACCTTAGAGCATCTAGAAATAACAACCTAAAACTGTGGTATTGTAGCCCATACCAAACTCTGACATCTGTTCTACAACAAATTGTTGCCATGTACTTCAAAATTTATTGCTTTTTTATGTTATTTTTCACAAAAAAAAGAGAAGGGAGGGTATATTAGAGTATATTAGAGTAGATAGGATTTAACAAATGAATATGACTGCTGAATCAATATATTGAAATTTCTTTTGTTCTCCCATGTCTTAGAGCAGCTAGAAGAAAAAAATGAAAAATTCTGGAACTGTAACCCATACTAAACTTTAAAATCTGTTGTATAACTACTTGTTAAAATTACTTGGAAATAAAACTCAGAAATGGACAGCACAATACTACCTAACTGTAATGCAATTATGTTAAAACACTGAATGAAGCTGCATGTGAGAATGATAGAGGGAGGAGGGTTGGAGGCATAAATGAAATCAGAAAGAAAGATAGATGTTAAAGATTGAGATGGTATAATCTAGGAATGCCTACAGGGTATAATAATAGTGAAATGTACAATGTACAAATTTTAAAAATGTTTTTGCATGAGGAAGAACAAAGGAATGTCATTATTGCAGGGTGCTGAAAATAGATGATAATACTTTAAAATGTCACCTTATGTGTGAGACTAAAGCAAAAAATGCTTATTTGTTACAAAATTTAGATTTTGACTAGAGCATTTCCTAATATAACTCATGCAGATAGTTTGATTGAAGGTCATAAGTACTTGGAATCTCAGGTAGCACATGAGATTTTGTTGGTTTGTCCAGAGTGATCCCCCAATGAATCCCAGAATGATTTGATTAGTGACTGGAAAAGTGTTTGCAGGCTCCCTTCGGGGAGTGGTGGGGGTGGGAGGGAATTCAACTTCCCCAGGTTGAGTTCTTGGTGTTCTCGCGGGCAGTGTGGACAACCAGGGCTGTGGGCTGGGCCCCCAGTCTTGGGGTTTGTTCACATGAAACTTGGTCCCACGGGGGATGGTTCAAGTCTACTTAGAATTTGGGCCTGGGAGTCACCCCCAGGAGGGCCTCTTTCGTTGCTTGGATGTGGCCTATCTCTCCGGCCAACATGATGAGCAGTCTCACCACCCTCCCCCTCTCTGCATGGGGCATGACTTCCAGGGGTGTGGACCTTCCTGGCAATGTGGGACGGGGATCCTGGAGTGAGCTGGGACTCAGCATCAAAGGACTGAGAAAAACCCTAGAATGAGCTGAGAATTAACATCAAGGGATTGAGAGAACCTTCTTGACCAAAAGGCGGAAGAGTGAAATGAGACAGGGTGTCAATGGCTGAGAGATTTCAGACAGAGTGGAGAGGTTATCCTGGAGGTTATTCTTACGCATTAAGTAGATATCACCTTGTTGTTCAGGTGTGGTGGAGAGGCTGGAGGGAATTGCCTGAAAGTGTGGTGCTGTGTTCCAGTAGCCATGTTTCTTGATGATGATTGAACAATGATATAGCTTTCACAGTGAGACTCTGTGAATGTGAAAACCTTATGTCTGATGCTCCTTTTAGCTACTATATCAACAGAAGAGTAGAACATATGGAATGAAGATAGATAATGGGGGGAGCAAATGTTAAAATAAATTCAGTTTGAAATAGTGGTAGATAGGGGCGAGGGGTGAGGGGTATGGTACGTATAGATTTTTTTCTCTATTATCATTTTATTTCTTTTTCTGTTGTCCTTTTATTTCTTTTTCTAAATTGATGCAAATGCACTAAGAAATGATGAATATGCAGCTATGTGATGATATTAAGAATTACTGATTGTATATGTAGAATGGAATGAAATCTAAATATTTTGTTTGTTAATTTTTTAATTAATAAAAAAATTTTTAAAAAGAGGGAACCATTTTAGAAAAAGATTCAGAAAAAATAATTACTTGGAAATGTGTTGCTTTTTTGTATATATGCTATTTTTCACAAATATTTTTTGGTATATATGTTATTTTTATTTTTATTTTTCAGGAGTTATCCCTGGACCAGATGTATCCTGAAACCTAGAGGGCCCAGCCTCTCCAGAACATCAGATATTTCCGTCTTCCTATCCCAAATTATTGACAGACCCTTCCAACATGAAAAAGCTAGAATGGCCAGAGCCCAAAGACCCCTAAAGTGAGGGATAGAAAGATCAAAGGTGATGGTGGAGTTATACAGAGAAGATAGGATTTAACAAATGAACATGATTGCTGAATCATTAAATTGATATCTCTTTTAGTATTCAGTATCTTAGAGGAGTTAGAAGTAAAAGCCTAAAATTGTGGAATCATAATCCATGTCAAACTCTGAAATATATTCTATAGCTAATTGTGGTGTTGTGCCTTGAAATTTATTGTTTTTTTGTATATATGTTATTTTTCACAAAAAAGAAAAAAAGTCAATTGTGATGATAAAAAGAAAAATTATGCCTTCTAGCCTCCTATATTCTGGAGCAGCTAGAAGGAAAAATCTGACAGGATCTTATGGTAGTCCATGACAAACTCTGGGATCTGCCCTGTAACTACTTGCTGAGGGTCCATCAACTATTGCTTTTTTATTTCTTTGCTTTGTATATACAATATACCATACAATAAAAAGTTATTAAAAAGAAAAGAAACAGCTGTCCTGACCAGACTGGATCAGGATTAAAACATGGCTTTTCAGGCGCACATAACAGCTTCCAACAGGCACAGCCGCCACTGCCTTTGCACTGGCTGTTGCCCTGCCTGGGAAGACATTGCTCCTGACACGCTCAGAGCTAATTCCTGCCTGTCCTTCCCACCTTTCCTCACACGCCTCCTTCTCAGTGTGACATCTTCCTTCTCTCCCACCCCACAGACACTCATACCCTGCACTCACCTTCCCCATGGCACTTTCCTAATTTCCTAAGCTTACAGAACACAGCCTGCTTCTTCCCATCAGAACTGATCTTCCACAAGGCTGGTGATTGTTCCCTATTTAAATTTATTCACATTTCACACATAAAAAAATTGTTAAACAAAAAGAAAATAAATGGCTGCCCTCACAAGACTGGATCAGGATTAAAACATGGCTTTTCAGGCGCACATAACGGCTTCCAACAGGCACAGCCGCCACTGCCTTTGCACTGGCTGTTGCCCTGCCTGGGAAGACCTTGCTCCTGACACGCTCAGAGCTAATTCCTGCCTGTCCTTCCCACCTTTCCTCATAAGCCTCCTTCTCAGTGTGGCATCTTCCTTCCCTCCCACCCCACAGACACTCACACCTGCACTCACCTGCCCCATGGCACTTGCCACCTCTAAAATAAACACTTTCTTAATTTCCTAAGCTTATAGTACACAGCCTGCCACTTCCCATGAGAACTGATATTCCACAAAGCTGGTGATTTTTTCCTACTTTTAATTTACTTGTGTTTCCTAGATGCAAAAATACTGTGTCATAGCCAGTACTCAACAATATCCATGGAAAGAATGAGCACTGTAGACCACCTCCTTATTCCAGAGACAACACCTTATTAATGTAGCCTCAACCCAAAGGCTGTCTTGAGGCAGCTGCTGCACAGCATCCACTCACAGTGACATTAATGCCACCTCTACCTATTCTCATAGATGCTCCTCAATCCTATGCCCGCACCCACCCCACAGTACACAATTTCACTTCCCTTTTCAGGAAAGAGCAATCCTAGGCTGCAAATTCTGCTTTACAATCAACGGTGAATCTGTACTAGACACAGCTTTATAAATTCAGGAGCTTAGATTAGACCCAGCACCAGGAATACAACAGCTAAGGGCAGGGAGAGAGGGTGGGCGAGCAGAGAAGACAAAAACCTAACAGGAATTTATCCCAGACTAGAAGCTATCACACCCCTCCTCTCTTCTTATTGCAGAATCTGGCTCCTTAAAAAATATTTGAAAAAACTTGGAAAGAGCAAACCAAGCAACAGCCTGAGTGGAGGGCAGGAGCTGGACAAGGCTGATAATCAGTCTTTTGATACCACAGATTCCTGTGTTCAGGGGATGCTCTCCTCCTTGTGGAGACAATGACAGGACACATGAGTCCCACTGCTGTCAGAGACAGCCCAGAATTCATACAGGGGAACAAAAATGACCACAGTCCTCTAAGAAAATGATGAATCAGCAAATAAACACACCCACAATGAGGACCGAGACCAGACCCAGGCCTGAGCAGGGGCTGACCCGGCCACACCAAGCCCTCGTGGCCCAAGGTCCTGCAGACGGGACGAGGCCCAGGCAATGTCTGAGCCCCTGTGACCACAGTCCTGGTGGGACAAAATCCTACTGAAGGGATGAGGACAAGGGACAGTAAAGATGGCCTAGCCAAGTAGTGACCAAGACAAAACCATGATGTCCTGAGCCCTGACTGGACACAGGCCTTGTGCACCTCCAGCTTCCCACAGCCATCTTCTGACCTACTTGCTGCACTCAGCACAGCAAACACATGAATTCTGGAAGGTTCTCAGGTCTTACACTTATTTCCTCCCATATTTTAAGAATATTCCTCTCCTTTAATTAATCCAGCAACCACATCTCATCACAAGAATTTGAAAAAATAAATTCAGATTCTCATTTTCACTGGATAGTAAGAAGGTGCAGTTTTGTGCAGCAAGAGTTAAGACAGAAATGGAGACATCCCTGCCCTATCAGGATCAGGAAGTTCAGTCTGGGGAAGGGAACACAGGTCCATTCTGGGGGAGGGTTAGTGGGGAGGGGTGGACTAGTTTCCCCACATCCTCACATTAAATGAACAGGAATGCAAACACATGCAGACACCACTTGCAGAAAGAGAAGTCAGAAGCGAGGGCGAGAAGAAACCTTTTATCATCCAGTGCCACAGAGGCACAGTCTTATGCTACAGAAGTAAATAATCAATAACAAACTCAGATCCATCACTGTATATGTGGACATTATGAACAGCCCTCCACATACCTTTAATGTCTGAATCCAAGGAATCCCCATAAACCAGGCATGTCCTTTCTGCCCCAACCCCTCTCCCATTTCTGGCCTTTCAGGGTCTCACCTTTAGAAGACATGAGAGATACATCAGAGCTCTGGGATCTGGCCCTGCCTGGGAGTAACAAAAACAGGAACTGGTCAGAGTCCCAAGGGGAGATATAAAAACAGGGGTGAGTGAACTGCCCATGGGCTCCTGTTTACACTCCCCAAAATCTCAGGTATCAGACTTACACCCTCCATATCACTCTCTCCCACTACTTACAAGCAGCCTGAGTGTAACTCCCTCCCTTTCCCTGGTGGGAAAAAACAACTAGTAAGAGGCAGAACATGAGGTCCTAGAGAACTAGCTTCCAGAATGGTGATTGAAGACCCAGAAAACCTTACAACATTTCAGTAGCAATACAAATGCAATACAAAGTCAGAAACAGTACAAAATCTCATCAAAGTCAGCTACAGACCTGATCTGTCTTAAGGTAAAATTCTCTTCTTGCTCTGGGCCTGCAAAAACTCAGAACAAGCTATCTTCTGCCAACATAAAAAGAAGGAAGGTTATAGGATACATATACCCATTTCCATAGGAAAAAAGGAACACAGGGGTCACCAGACCCAAGCATATTAGTAAACCTGCAGGGTGAAGTCCATTAGATTGCAACATCTGAGAGTCATCTATCCTTGGGGCTTTAGAAAGTGGCAGAGCCACCTTGTCCAAGGGCCTATGCAGCAGCCCACCTCTCTCCAAATGCAACCTTGTGGGACACTGGGGAGACCACCTTTTTCTTGGCCCTACCCTCTCCAAGCATCAGGGCCATATGTGGACTCTCTGCCATCTCTAGGGCACATACTCAACTCCACCATGTGATGGCAGTCAGGGTTTTCCCAATCCCCAAAGAATGTGCTCCACTCTCTTCAATGCCTGAGGCAGCACCACTCTTCCACTGCAACAGGTGGAAGGTCCGTACTCTGCCTTCAGGGCAAACTTACCATGTGCTTGGATGGTCTGCTCTCCTGGCTTGAGGCTTCTTATGTCAGATCCCAGTCACCATGTTTTGCTTCTGACGTTATCTTTACTCCAATATGTCTCTTCTCTATCCCTTTCAGTCCCAACTAACAGTGGTTTTCTTTAAACAGATACTGCAACATTCTCACTGGGATTTCTTTGTAGTAGCCTCAGATCATGCCCATCAGACATAAGAAATTTCCACAAATCCTTCCTGGATAGCTCCATGTCCAATCCTGGTTTTCTATGAAATGGCTGACTGGTTCCACGTTTGGCCAAATCCTCAGGTGGGGCACCATTCTTGTTATGAGGGAATTCTTGCTCCCTTCCTGGAAGCCAAGAATTTTCCAGAACATCAATTTCTGGTTTCTTTGTACTCAATAATTCAGTTCTCAGCTTATATCTTTCTTGTTGTATTTCATTATGAGCTGAATGGAGAAACCAGGCTGCACTTTCCACATTTCGCTTAGAAATCTCTTCTGTGAAATATCCAAGTTCATGGCTTTTAAAATCTGCCCTCCAGTCGAGGCCATTAGCCAATTTTGACAGATTATCTGTCATTTTAAAAACCTTCCTTCCAGTTTGTGATAATACAAGTCTCATTTCTATTTAGAGCCTCATTGGAGGTATCTTTAGAGCCCACATTTATACCAAGTCTCTTCAAAGTATTCTAGACCTTCTCTCTCAAGCTTCTTACAAGTCTTCCAAACTCTTCCACTTATTCATTTAAAAAGCTGCTCCAGCATGTTTGGTATTTGCAAACTGCAGCAGCACCCCACTCCTGGTACCAAAATCTGTTCTAGTTTTCTAGCTGCTGGACTGCAATATACCAGAAGTGGAATGGCTTTTAAGTAGGGGAATTTAATAAGTTGCAAGTTTACAGTTCTAAGGCTGTGAAATTGTTGCAATTAAAGTAAGTCTATAGAAATATCCAATCTAAGGCAGGGAAAGATACTTTGGTTCATGAAGACTGATAATGTAAAGGGTTTCTCTCTCAACTGGAAAGGCACATGGCAAGCATGGCAACATCTGTTTTCTCTCCGGGCTTCTTGTTTCATGAAGCTCCCCAGTGAGCATTCTCCTTCATTTCCAAAGGTCGCTGGCTGGTGTAATCTGTCTCTCGTCATTTTTGTGGCTCTGAAAAGGGACTGTCTCCAAAATGTTTCCTCTTTTAAAGGATTTCATTAAGCAACCCCACCTTCAATTGGTGGAGACACACCTCCATGGAAATCATCTAATCAAAAGTTACCACCCACAATTGGGTAGGTCTCATCTCTATGGGAACAATCAAAAAGCTCCCAGTCAGCAATATTGAATGAGGATTAAAGAACTTGGCTTTTCTGGAGACCACCACAGATTCAAACTGGCACAATAGTTTACATTAGGATTCACTGTTTCTTAGCAGTCCTATGGCGTTTTTAATTTTTTTCTAGTAATTCATATACAACCTAAAATTTCCCCTGAAACAAATATGTAACTCAGAGTCAACTGAATGTACATTCTCAATGCAATCACCATCATCCAAAACCAAAATTTTCTATCACCTCAAACAGAAACTGTGTACTAATTAAGCATTAACTCCCCTCCCAATTCCCTATCCCCCCCACCATGGCCTCTGGTAACCTGTGTTTCAGTTCCTGACTCTCTGAATTTACTTCTGACTCTCTGAATTTATTTCTGGTCAGTGAAATCATGGCTACTTGTCCTTTTCTGTCTGGCTTATTTCACTCACTTGATGTCTCCAAGGTTCATTTGCATGGTAACTTGTATCAGAACTTCATTCCTTTTTACTCTTGAATAATGTTCCATTATATGTATATACAGCATGTTCATCTAATTGTTTATTGATGATATCTTGATTTGGATTCTCTTTTAGCCTCAAAACCAGGAGTTAATAAATTCTCACTGTTTAAGCAGATCCATTGCATAGTATCCATTTTATTAATTTCAAAGGAAAGTAAAATACATCATATGGTAAATTGTAGGAGCCAAGGGTTAAAACAAGACCTGCAGAATTTGTTGGGAGCAGCTGGCATCAAAGTGGTGGCAAGAAATTGAGGAGATGGACCTAGAGAATATTATGCTGAGTGAATCCAGCCAAAAACTAAAGGACAAATACTGTATGGTCCCACTGATGTGAACGGACATTCGAGAATAAACTTGAAATATGTCATTGGTAACAGAGTTCAGCAGGAGTTAGAAACAGGGTAAGACAATGGGTAATTGAAGCTGAAGGGATACAGACTGTGCAACAGGACTAGATACAAAAACTCAAAAATGGACAGCACAATAATACCTAATTGTAAAGTAATCATGTTAAAACACTGAATGAAGCTGCATCTGAGCTATAGGTTTTTGTTTTGTTTTGTTTTGTTTTGTTTTGATTTTACTATTATTACTTTTATTTTTTCTCTATATTAACATTCTATATCTTTTTCGGTTATGTTGCTAGTTCTTCTAAACCAATGCAAATGTACTAAGAAATGATGATCATGCATCTATGTGATGATGTTAAGAATTAATGATTGCATGTGTAGAATGGTATGATCTCTAAATGTTGGGTTAATTTCTTTTTTTCCGTTAATTAAAAAAAAAAAAAAGAGAAGGGATAATTGGAGATGAAGGGATACAGACTGTACAACGGGACTGGATATAAAAACTCAGAAATGGACAGCACAATACTACCCAATTGTAATGCAATTATGTTAAAACACTGAATGAAGCTGCATGTGAGGTATAGGTTTTTTGTTTTTGTTTTTTTTTCTTTCTATTATTGTTTTAATTCTTATTCTGTTGTCTTTTTATTTCTTTTTCTAAATCGACGCAAATGTACTAAGAAATGATGAATATGCAACTATGTGATGTTATTAAGAATTACTGATTGTACATGTAGATTGGAATGATTTCTAATTGTTTTGTTAATTCTTTTTTTAATTAATAAAAAAAATAAAAATAAAAAAAAATAAAAAAAATAAAAAAAAAAGAAATTGAGGAGACAGTTATTTGCTTAATGGAGAACAGTCTGGGAGAGAGAGAATGTTTGTTTTGTCTTAGCCCCAGGTTTTTTGTGGTCATCTTAAGTAAGCACTCTGTATTCTCATCCAGTGCATGTGTACTCTTTGTCATGTGAACCCTGCAGTATATAAGCAGGAACCAGTTAAGAATAAAGTTGTCTGATGTCTCTGGTCTGTTATCACTGAGCTTCAGAACCCCTGAACCCATCTGTGTCTGTCTTTCATTCTTTCTTTCATTCTTTCTTTCTCATCATTCCTTAATATCCTTCGAACTCGTTCATAGGAAGCAACGGTAAATCTATACTTAACTTTCTGAGGAACTGCCAAACATTTTTTCCATACTGACTTCACCATTTTACATTCCCACCAACAATGAAAAAATATCTCTATTTCTTCTACACCCTCTCCAACACTTGCTATTTTCCATCTCTGAAATAGTAGCCATTCTAGTGGGTGTGAAGAGTTATCTCACTGTGGTTTTGATTTACATTTCCCTAATGGCTAATGATATGGATGGAGCATCTTTTCGTGTGCTTTCTGGCCATTTGTACGTCTTCTTTGGAGAAATCTATATTCAAGTCTTATGTCCATTTTATAATTTGGTGTTTTGTTTCATTGTTATTGAGGGGTAGGATTTCTTTATGTAGCCTGGATATTAAACTCTTATCAGAAATGTGGCTTCCAATTATTTTCTCCCATTGAGTAGGTAGTCTATTTACTTTTATGAAGGAGACTTTTGATGCAAAAAACTTTTAATTTGTTGACTTCCCATTTATCTAACTTTTATTGCTTTGTGTTTTTGTTTGTTTGTTTCCTGTTAGGTGCATGGGCTGGAAATTAAACCCGGGTCTCCTGCATGGAAGGCGAGCATTCTACCACTGAACCATCCATGCACCCTATTGCTTGAGGTTTTGGTGTAAAGGCTGAGAAACCATTCCTAACACAAGATCCTAAAAATGTTTCCCTATGTTTTCTTCTAAGAATGTTAGAATTTGTCCTTATTATTTAGGTTTTTGGTAAATTTTGAGTTGGCTTTTGTATTTGGTTTGAGGTACAGGTCCACCTTTTCCTTTTGTAGAAAGAGATTCAGTTTCACAGGGACATTTGTTGAAGAGACTATTCCTCCACATTGTTTGGAATCAGCACCTTTGTGAAAAATAAATTGGTCATAAGCATGAGCGTATGCATAAGCATATTTCTGAAGGCTCAATTTCCTTTCATAAGTCTGTATGTGTGTCTTGTGCCAATACCATTCTGTTTTGATTATTGCAACATTGTAATGAGTTATGGAATCCGGGTATATGAGTCTTCTAACTTGATTTTTCTTTGTCTATTCAGGATTCCTTACCTTCCCAAATAAACTTGATTTCTGCATTTCCATTTCTGCAAAGAAGGCATTTAGAATTTTGTTTAGAACTGTGTTGAATCTATAAATCTCTCTGAGTAGAACTGACATCTTAACAATGTTAATTCTCCCAATCTATGAAAGCAAAATATCCTTCCATTTATTTGGGTCTTTGATTTCTTTTAGCAATGTTTTATAGTTTTCCATGTAAATTCTTTGCATTCCATAGAGAATATAAAGGAATAAATGTATTACTATATATTTTATTCTTTTACATGATATTTTAAATAGAATATTTTTTCTGATTCCTTCTTCAGATTGCGTATTACTAGTGCATGGAAACACTACTGATTTTTGCATGTTGATTTTCCTAACACTTTGCTGTGTGTGTTTATTACCTCTAGTAGCTTTGCTGTAGATTTTTCAGGATGTTTTATATATATAGGATGATGTTATCTGCAACTAGGGAACTGTTAGCACTTCCTTTCCAATTTGGATTTCTTTTATTTCTTCTTCTTGCCTAATTACTCTGGCAAGAACTTCCACTACAATGTTGAATAACTGTGGGAAAAGTGAACATCTTTGTGTTGTTGCAGATCTTAGAGGGAAAGCTTTCCAGTTTTTCATCATTTACTATGATGTGTGTTGTGGGGTCTTCTGACTTTTTTACCACATTGAGGAAGCGTCTTTCTATTCCCAGTATTCCATATGCTTTTTTATCAAGAAGGGTGCTGGATTTTGCCAAGTCCCTGTTTTGCCTCAACTGAGATGATCATGTAGTGTTTTCACTTTGCTCTGAGCATGTGGGTGTACTATATTAATCAACGTTCTTATGTTGAGCCATCCTTGAAAATATTCCTTCTGACCCTTTTCCTTTCTCTTCTTTTTCTGGACTTGCAGGACACACATGTTTTTGGGCTTTGTGCTATCATTAGATTCCCCAAGACCCTGCACAATTTTTCCATTCTTTTCTTTATCTGTTCTCTTGTCTCTCTCATTTTTTTTAACAGTTTAACTACACTTACTGAAATTTTCCTTTCTACACTCTCCTTCAAGCCACTCTCTCCTGTCTTTTCTTTTCACTTTTTGTCACGTCCCTTAGTATTTCTTCTATGGCAAGTATCCTGATCATGAACTCTCTCAGTTTCTGTTTATGAACAGAAGATGAATATTTTCAACTCTCCCTCCTTTTTTCTTTTTTTATTTATTAATTAAAAAATAAAGAAACAAAATAAAACAACATACATAATCAGTAATTCATAATATCATCACTTAGTTGCATATTCATCATTTCTTAGAACATTTGCATTAATTTAGAAAAAGAAATAAAAAGACAATAGAAAAAGAAACAAAATGAACACAGGAAAGAAAAAAAAGATTATACCTACCACACCCCTTACCCCTTGCTTTCATTGATCACTAGCATTTAAACTAAATTTATTTTAGCATTTGTTCCCCCTGTTATTTATTTTTATTCCATATGTTTACTTCTTTGTTGACACGGTAGATAAAAGGAGCATCAGACACCAGGTTTTCACAATCACACAGTCACATTGTGACATCTGTATCATTCAATCATCCTCAAGAAACATGGCTACTGGAACACAGCTCTACATTTTCAGGCAGTTCCCTCCAGCCTCTCCATTACATCTTGAATAACAAGATGATATCTACTTGATGCATAAGAATAACCTCCAGGATAACCTCTCGACTCTGTTTGGAATCTCTCAGCCATTGACACTTTGTCTCATTTCCCTCTTCCTCCTTTTGGTTGAGAAGGTTTTCTCAATCCCTTGATGCTAAGTCTCAGCTCATTCTAGGGTTTTTCTCAATCCCTTGATGCTGAGTCTCCATTCATTCCAAGATCTCTGTCCCCCATTGCCAGGAAGGTCCACACCCCTGGGAGTCATGTCCCACGTAGAGAGGGGTAGGGTGATGGGACTGCTCGTTGGGTTGGCTGGAAAAAGGGGCCACGTCTGAGCAACAAAAGAGGCTCTCTTGGGGGTGACTCTTAGGCCTAAATTTTAAGTAGACTTGACCTATCCTTTGCGGGGTTAAGTTTTATACGAACAAACCCCAAGACTGGGGGTTCTGCCTATAGCTTTGGTTGTCCACACTGCTTGTGTCCCTCATTTTTGAAGGGCACATTTGCTGGATAAAAAAATTCCTGGCTAGCAGTTTTTCTCTTTCAGGACCTTAAATATGTCATACCACTGCCTTCTCATATCTGTGGTTTCTGGTGAGAAATCAGAGCCTGCTTTGTATCTGATAAATGCTTTCCTCTTGCTGTTTTCCATTGTGCCCTTTATTCCAATAAACTGTTATATTTTTTGCATGCTTCCAAATTCTTCTCATGGTCCCCAGTATCTTTTTAATATCCTTTATCTTTTTTTTGCCATATTTTCCTTCATGTCTTTAAATACATTTAGAGATTTGTTTGAACATCATCAATTAGTTGTTTCCAATCCTGCATATTGTTTAAAGTTTGATTTTTCCTTTGACTGAGCCATTTCTTCCTGTACCTTAGGATGACTTGCAATTTTCTTGGTGTCTAGGCATCGGATTTTCTTGCCAAGTTTACTCTGGAGGTCAGTTTCTCTCTCTCTTGCCTTAAAATCTTTTCAGTTGGATTTGTGCTAAAATTCTTCCTTGACCTTAATTCAACTTATTCTATACCTTTAAGATAGCTCATATTTAACTTATCAGGTTTTTTTCAGTTCTTTTCCTTTTGTTTCTTGCCCTAGATATATGGTTCCATTTTTTGAGATTGCACTCTTTGTACAATTGTTTCACCCCTGGGAGGGAGCTTCTTTCCTTTGTTGCTTCTCTGGGAATGTTGAGCTGTTCTTTGTTTTTCACTTGCCCCTATGTATTTTAACAGTCCTTTCATTATGTCCAGCTACTTCTACCTGGAGAGCTAATTCTGGGACAAAAAGCTCCACAGAGAGTACCTGCCTAAGTCAGATTTTCTCATTCAAAACAGGCCCAGGGACCCATAAAGCAAGTTCAGATCAGTTCCAAAGTCCTCCCTGGCAAGGAGACCATGAAGGGCACCAATCTTTTTTGTGGTTTCCAGAATCTGTGCTTTCCTGATCTGTGTAGCAGATGCTGGTCTTCAGTCAAGTGTTCCCTATGGTCCTAAATTGGTCCTGCACCTTTCATTCTCAAATGACTCTGTCCCTGCTGGGGTATGGCTGAGACAGAGTTCACCAGTAACTTTTGGAAACTGTTGCTCATATCGCAGAGCTGCAATTTGAATTCCCTAATCAAAAGCTGTAAGCCACACTGAGATGCCTCTCCCTTTTCTTGGGAAAGTGGCCCCCTTTAGCAAACTGTTACCTGCTGCTTCAAGAATGCAGCCCCTTGGAGGGCAGCCTGGTCTCTCAGGAGACTAGGGGTGGGGTTGCCATATGATCCACAAAATTGTTGCTCAGTATATACCTCGGAAAACTGAGTGTGGAGACACATATGGACATTGGCACTCTAGTGTTTCTGGTGACAGTACAATGTTCATAGATGTGCTACTCACAATTGCCAAGAGATGGAAACAATCCAAGTGCCCATCAACAAATGAGTGGGTAAATAAAAAGTGGTATGAACACATGATGGAATATTACCCAGCAGCAAGATGAAATGATGTCCTGAAACATATGACAACATGGATGAACCTTGTGGACATAATGCTGAGTGAAATAAATGAGTCACAAAAGGGCAGATACTATATGTTTTCATTATTATTATGACTCTGGTAAAGTTAATCTTAGAGGTTACACTGTAGAATATAGCAGACCTAATACAATGTAGAATATAGCAGACCTAAAGTTACACAAAAACTAGAGAGAGAGGAAAGGCTACCCAAAAATGGTGAGTCTAAACAAAAAGGAATGGATAGAAGAGATGATAAGAAATCAGCAGGTTTATGAGTAACATTGCCATATTGAAGGTGAATATGATTGAAAAGGGATATATAGTGTCATGTATTCCAATGATTAAATGTAATAATAAATAAGTTCTCACGTGAACTATTTCAATGGTTCAATAATGGACAAAAGTCAATATTAGAAGGATATAGTGGGAAAACTGAAAATGAATGCTATGACCAATAGTTAACAAGAAGACATCAACAATAACACAGAATGAGTGGGGGCAATTAACTGGTGGTGGGTGGGGTGAGGTGGAGGAACAAGTGATAATATACCAGGTTTTTAACTTTTTTTATTGTATAGTATAACATATTTACAAAGCAAAAAAATAAAAAAGCAATAGATTTCAAAGCACTCTTCAACAAGTGGTTATAGAACAGATCCCAGAGATTGTCATGGTCTACCATATGATCCTCTCATATTTTTCTTTCTAGCTGCTCCCGAATTTAGGAGGCTAGAGGGCTTAAATACTCTTTTATCATCACAACGTTTTTTTCCTTCATTTTTTGTGGACAATAACATATGTATATAAAAGCTATAAACTTCAAAGCACAGCACCACAATTAGTTGTAGAACATATTTCAGACTTTGACATGGGTTAAAATTTCACAATTTTAGGTTTTATTTCTAGCTGCTATAAAGTACTGGAGACTAAAAGAGATATCAATTTAATGATTCAGCATTCATATTCATTTGTTAAGTCCTGTCTTCTATGTATAATTCCACAATCATCTGTGATTTTTCTATGCATCTCTTTGGGGTTGTTTAGGCTATGGCAATTCTAAATTTTTGATATTGGAAGGGTCTGTCACTAATACTGGGTAGAGAGATGGAACTATCATGTTCTGGAGAGACTGGGTTAGGTCTCAGAATTTATCTGGACCAGGGACTCATCTGGAGGTTGTTGGTTTCTGGAAAGCTACTGCAGTGCATGGAACTATGGTGGAATCTTATCTATTGCCCTAGGTGTCCTTTAAGATTGGTTGGAATGGTCCTGGCTGGGGGTTGGCAGGTTATGATAGATAGCAAGGTCTAACTGAAGCTTGCATAGAAGTCACCTCCAGAGTAGCCTCTCAACTCTATTTGAACTCTCTCTGCCACTGATAATTTATTAATTACACTTCTTTTCCCCCTTTTGGCCAGGATGTAATTGTTGATTCTATGGTGCCAAGTCTGGATTCATCCCTGAGAGTCATCTCCCATGCCGCCAAGGATACTTTCACCCCTGGATATCATGTCCCACATAGGGAGGAGGGTAATGATTTCACTTGCAGATTTGGACTTAGAGAAACTGAAGCCACATCTTAGCGACAACAGAGGTCTTCCAGAAGTAACTCTTAGGCATGCCTACAGGTAGTCTAAGCTTCTCTGCTACCTGCATAAGCTTCACGCTTCTGTAAGAGTAAGCCTCATGCTCAAGGCCATGGCCAATTGATTTGGTTATCCCTGAAGTTCAACACAATATCAGGGAATTCCTGTTGGTAAGGTTTAGTAGTTCCATATTCCCTCAGAGGACTTTGCCAATACTTTTTGATTATCTGCTTAATATAATCTAGGATGTTTCCAGGCATTACAATAATCTATACAGAATTAAAGGACCTCTTTCTTATTCTGTGATTCCTGTTTCAGTTGTTCAAATGAGCTATACAGATATGTTGAATTAGATTATGCACTACAGAAAATTTCAGTTCCAGAGCAAATAAATCTTTCTTCCATTGGTCTCAAAGAGTATATGTGGTTCTAAAATACAGACATTGTCTTCCTTACCCTTATACTCTGAATTATTTCAACCTTAACCTGTTTATCTTTGTTCTTATCTCTAAATATCAGGTTATATATTTAAAACAACTTCTCAAAATTCAGAAATACAGGAGTAGCTATACTAATATCCAACAAATTAGACTTCAAATGTAAAACAGTTAAAAGAGACAAAGAAGGATACTATGTACTAATAAAAGGAACAATTAAACAAGAAGACATAACAATCATAAGTATTTATGCACCGAATCAGAATGCCCCAAAATACGTGAGGAATACACTGCAATTACTGAAAAGGGAAATAGACACATCTACCATAATAGTTGAAGACTTCAATTCCCCACTATCATCAAAGGACAGAACATCTAGACAGAGGATCAATAAAGAAACAGAGAATTTGAATATTACAATAAATGAGCTAGACTTAACAGACATTTATAGGACATTACACCCCACAAAAGCAGGATACACCTTTCTCTCAAGTGCTCATGGATCATTCTCAAAGATAGACCATATGCTGGGTCACAAAGCAAGTCTCAACAAATTCAAAAAGATTGAAATCATACACAACACTTTCTCAGATCATAAAGGAATGAAGTTGGAAATCAATAATAGGCAGAGTGCCAGAAAATTCACAAATACATGGAGGCTCAACAACACACTCTTAAACAACGAGTGGGTCAAGGAAGAAATTACAAGAGAAATTAGTAAATATCTCGAGGTGAATGAAAATGAAAACACAACATATCAAAACCTATGGGATGCAGCAAAGGCAGTGCTAAGAAGGAAATGCATTGCCCTAAATGCTTATATCAAAAAAGAAGAAAGGGCAAAAATTCGGGAATTAACTGTCCACTTGTAAGAACTGGAGAAAGAACAGCAAACTAACCCCAAAGCAAGCAAAAGGAAAGAAATAACAAAGATTAGAGCAGAAATTAATGAAATTGAGAACATGAAAACAATAGAGAAAATCAATAAGACCAGAAGTTGGTTCTATGAGAAAATCAACAAGATTGATGGATCCTTAGCAATATTGACAAAAAGAAGAAGAGAGAGGATGCAAATAAATAACATCAGAAATGGAAGAGGAGACATAACCACTGACCTCACAGAAATAAAGGAGGTAATAACAGGATACTATGAACAACTTTACGCTAATAAATACAACAATGTAGCTGAAATGGACAAGTTCCTAGAAAGGCATGAACAACCAACTTTGACTCAAGAAGAAATAGATGACCTCAACAAACCAATCACAAGTAAAGAAATTGAATCAGTCATTCAAAAGCTTCCCAAAAAGAAAAGTCCAGGACCAGACGGCTTCACATGTGAATTCTACCAAACATTCCAGAAAGAATTAGTACCAACCCTGCTCAAACTCTTCAAAAAAATTGAAGTGGAGGGAAAGCTACCTAATTCATTCTATGAAGCCAACATCACCCTCATACCAAAACCAGGCAAAGATATTACAAAAAAAGAAAACTACAGACCAATCTCTCTAATGAATATAGATGCAAAAATCCTCAACAAAATTCTAGCAAATCAAATCTAGCAACACATTAAAAGAATTATACATCATGACCAAGTAGGATTCATCCCAGGTATGCAAGGATGGTTCAGCATAAGAAAATCAATTAATGTAATACACCATATCAACAAATCAAAGCAGAAAAATCACATGATCATCTCAATGGATGCAGAGAAGGCATTCGACAAGATTCAACATCCTTTCCTGTTGAAAACACTTCAAAGGATAGGAATACAAGGGAACTTCCTTAAAATGATAGAGGGAATATATGAAAAACCCACAGCTAATATCATCCTCAATGGGGAAAAATTGAAAACTTTCCCCCTAAGATCAGGAACAAGACAAGGATGTCCATTATCACCACTATTATTCAACATTGTGTTGGAGGTTCTAGCCAGAGCAATTAGACAAGAAAAAGAAATACAAGGCATCAAAATTGGAAAAGAAGAAGTAAAACTATCACTGTTTGCAGACGATATGATACTATACATCAAAAACCCAGAAAAATTCACAACAAAACTACTAGAGCTAATAGATGAGTACAGCAAAGTAGCAGGTTACAAGATCAACATTCAAAAATCTGTAGTGTTTCTATACACTAGCAATGAACAAACTGAGGGGGAAATCAAGAAACGAATTCCATTTACAATTGCAACTAAAAGAATAAAATACTTAGGAATAAATTTAACTAAAGAGACAAAAGACCTATACAAAGAAAACTACAAAAAACTGTTAAAAGAAATCACAGAAGACTAAATAGGTGGAAGGACATACCAAGTTCATGGATTGGAGGAACTTAAATATAGTTAAGATATCAATTCTACCTAAGTTGATTTACAGATTCAATCAATACCAATCAAAATCCCAACAACTTATTTTTCAGAAATAGAAAAACCAATAAGCAAATTTATCTGGAAGGGCAGGGTGCTCCGAATTGCTAAAAGTATCTTGAGGAAAAAAAACGAAGCTGGAGGTCTCACGCTGCCGGACTTTAAGGCATATTATGAAGCCACAGTGGGCAAAACAGCATGGTACTGGCATAAAGGTAGAGAAATCGACCAATGGAATTGAGTAGAGTGCTCAGATATAGACCCTCTCATCTATGGAAATTTGATCTTTGATAAGGCAGTCAAGCCAACTCACCTGGGACAGAACAGTCTCTTCAATAAATGGTGCCTAGAGGACTGGATATCCATATGCAAAAGAATGAAAAAGGACCCGTATCTCACACCCTATACAAAAGTTAACTCAAAATGGATCAAAGATCTAAACATTAGGTCTAAAATCATAAAACAGTTAGAGGAAAATGTAGGGAGATATCTTATGAATCTTACAATTGGAGGTGGTCTTATGGACCTTAAACCTAAAGCAAGAGCACTGAAGAAAGAAAGAAAGAAATGGGAGCTCCTCAAAATTAAACACTTTTGTGCATCAAAGAACTTCATCAAGAAAGTAGAAAGGCAGCCTACACAATGGGAGACAATATTTGGAAACGACATATCAGATAAAGGTCTAGTATCCAGAATTTATAAAGAGATTGTTCAACTCAACAACAAAAAGACAGCCAACCCAATTACAAAATGAGAAAAAGACTTGAACAGACACCTTTCAGAAGAGGAAATACAAATGGCCAAAAGGCACATGAAGAGATGCTCAATGTCCCTGGCCATTAGAGAAATGCAAATCAAAACCACAATGAGATATCATCTCACACCCACCAGAATGGCCATTATCAACAAAACAAAAAACGACAAGTGCTGGAGAGGATGCGGAGAAAGAGGCACACTTATCCACTGTTGGTGGGAATGTCAAATGGTGCAACCACTGTGGAAGGCAGTTTGGCCGTTCCTCAAAAAGCTGAATATAGAATTGCCATATGACCCAGCAATACCATTGCTAGGTATCTACTCAAAGGACTTAAGGGCAAAGACACAAACAGACATTTGCACACCAATTTTATAGCAGCATTATTTACAATTGCAGAGAAATGGAAACAGCCAAAATGTCCATCAATAGACGAGAGGCTAAACAAACTGTGGTATATACATATGATGGAATATTATGCAGCTTTAAGGCAGAATAAACTTATGAAGCATGTAATAACATGAATGGACCTAGAGAACATTATGCTGAGTGAGACTAGCCAAAAACTAAAGGACAAATACTGTATGGTCCCACTGATGTGAACCGACATTAGAGAATAAACTTGGAATATGTCATTGGTAACAGAGACCATCAGGAGTTAGAAATAGGGTAAGATAATGGGTAATTGGAGCTGAAGGGATACAGACTGTGCAACAAGACTGGATACAAAAACTCAAAAATGGACAGCACAATACTACCTAATTGTAATGTAATTATGTTAAAACACTGAATGAAGCTGCATCTGAGTTATAGTTTTTTTTGTTTGTTTTTGTTTTTGTTTATATATTTTTTGTACTTTTTTATTTTTTCTCTATATTATCATTTTATTTCTTTTTCTGTTTTCTTGCTATTTCTTTTTATAAATTGATGAAAATGTACTAAGAAATGATGATCATACATCTATGTGATGATATTAAGAATCACTGATTGCATATGTAGGATGGAATGATTTCTAAATGTTGTGTTAGTTAATTTTTTTAACAAATAAAAAAAAATTCGGAAATAATAATCACCACTCTGGACTTAATTTGTCTGCTCTAAAAGCCTACAGTCTCAGCCCCTGCTTTCTTATAAGCATTTTCTAAAGGTGACCATACCATTGTTGTTGTTTTAGGGGGGCTTTTTCTGGCTTATTTTGTCTCACCAGATGTCCCACACGTTCATTCACATCGTTGCATGCCTCACAACATTGTTCCTTTTTGTAGCAGCACAACCTTCGTTCATAAGTATACACCATCATGCACTAATCTACTTGTCCGTCAGTGCATCCTTCAGCCACCTGCATTCATCAGGCATCATGTAGGGTTCCAAAGTCCACAGTCCATCAACATTCTCAATTTTAGATATTTTAATTTTCCCAAAGAGACAGAAAACCAATAAAACACACCCTCACTACATAGGAAGTCTAAATCTCCTCATAACTCTTGTCCCTCACCCCATTATTTATCTCTGCTGTTGCTTTGGTAGTGCTAATGGTTTCCTTTTGAACATAGCTCATAGCATGCAATAGCAGGTTTCCCCTGTACCCTGGACTTAGACACTCTTTATACAAGAATCATATCTTTGAAGTTATTCTAATGAGAACTCATTCATATTTCTATTGTGTCAGTGGGACCCGTAGGTCTATACAACCCCTTTCAATTTTCTTCATCTTCAATATGGTAATATTATTTCTAGACCCACTAGGGAATCACCTTTGCTTTTATTTATTCTCTTACATTGGAGTTCAACCTCATGAGCTACTGGGTCACCGAACTCTAGCTTCTATGTATCTCTAAGCTCCCTATGTTCTGTATTATAAGCCTCTGGTTATACCTTTATGCTGATCATAAAAGTGGAATCATACAGTACCTATCCTTTTGTGTCTGGCTAACTTCACTCAGCATTATGTACTCAAGGTTTGTCTATACTGTCATGTGCTTCAGGATGTCATTTGTCTTACTGCTGCATAATACTCCATTGTATGTATATTATTGATCCATTCATCTGTTGATGGGCATTTGGTTTGTTTCCATCTTTTGGTGATGGTGAATAATACCGCTATGAACATCAGTGTGCAAATGTCTGTGTCACTGCTTTCAGCTCTTCTGGGTATATACCAAGTAGTGCTATTGCTGGGTTATAGGGCAACTCAATATTTAGTTTCTTGAGGAGCCACCAAACAGTCTTCCATAGTGGCTGCACCATTATACATTCCCACCAGCAGTGCATAAGTGTCCCAGTTTCTCCACATCCTTTCCAACGTTCATAGTTTCCTGTTAGATTAATAGCAGCCATTCTTATACGTGTGAAGTGGTATCTCATTGTAGTCTTGATCTGCATTTCCTTTATAGCCAATGAAAATCAGCATCTCTTCATGTGCTTTTAGTCATCTGTTTTTGCTGTTAGAAAAATACCTATCTATAGCCCATTTTATAATTGCATTGTTTGTTCTTTTGTAGTTGAGTTGTATGATTTCTTTGTATATACAGGGAATCAAGCCTTTGTTTGATATGTGATTTCCAAATGTTTTCCCCCTTTGAGTTGGCTGCCTCTTTACCTTTTTGACAAAGTCTTTTGAGGTGCAGAAGCATTTGATTTTGAGGAGCTTCCATTTATCTATTTTTTCTTTCTTTGCTGGTGCTTTGGGTGTAAAGTTTAGGAAGCTATCTCCTATTAATAGGTCTTGAACATGTTTTCCTACATTTTCTTCTAGAAGCTTTATGGTGCTAGTTCTTATATTTAGGTGTTTGATCCACTTTGAGTTAACTTTTGTGTAGGGTGCAAGATAGAGGTCCTCTTTCATTCTCTTGGCTATTGATATCCAGTTCTTCCATGCCCAATTATTGAAAAGACTATTTTGTCCCAGTTCAGAGAATTTGGGGGCTGTGTCAAAAAACAGTTGACCATAGATTTTGTGGTCTATTTCTGCACTCTAGATTTGATTCCTTTGGTCAAATCTTCTGTCTTTGTGCCAGTACCAAGCTGTTTTGACCATTGTGGCTTTATAGGTTTTAAAGTCAGGGAGTGTTAATCCTCCCAGTTCATTCTTCTTTTTTAGAATGCTTTTAGCTATTCATGGTCTCTTTCCCTTCCAGATAAATACGGTTGTTTGTTTTTCCAAATCTTCAAAGTAGGTTGTTGGAATTTTGATTGGTAGTGTGATGAATCTGTAGATCAACTTGGGGAGAATTGACATCTTAACTATATTTAGCCTTCCTATTCATGAGCAGGGAATGTCTTTCCACCTGTTTAGATCTCCTTTGATTTCTTTCAACAATGTTATGTAGTTTTCAGTGTACATATCCTTTACATCCCTGGTTAAGCTCATTCTTGAGTATTTGATTCTTTTAGTTGCTATTTTGAATGGATTTTTTTTCCTTAACTGATTCTGCAGCTAGCTCATTACTTGTGTATTGAAATGATACTGATTTTTGCACATTAATTTTATATCCTGCCACCTTGCTGAATTTGTTCATTAGCTCATGTAACTTTGTTGTAGATTTCTCAGGATCTTCCAAGTATAGTATCATATCATCTGCAAATAATGAGAGTTTTACTTCTTCCTTTCCAACTTGGACTCCATTTATTTCTTTGTCCTACCTGATTGCTCTAGCTAGAACTTCTAGCACAATGTTGAATAGTAGTGGTGACAGTGGACATCCCTGTCTTGTACCTTATCTTAGGGGGAAGGATTTCAATCTCTCTCCATTGAGTACAATGCTGGCTATTCGTTTTTCATATATTTCCTTTATCATATCTATCCAAAGATAAGAGTTATCTTTGATTCCTGTCTTTCGGTGTGTTTTTATCAGAAAAGGATGCTGAATTTTGTCAAATGCTTTTTCAGCATCAATTGAGATGATCATGTGATTTTTCCCTGTTGATTTGTTCTTGTGCTGTATTACATTAATTTATTTTCTTGTGTTGAACTATCCTTGCATTCCTGGTATAAACCCACTTGGTCATGGCGTATAATTCTTTTAATGTGCTGGTAGATTTAATTTCCTAATATTTTATTGAGAATTTTTGCATCTATTATCATTAGGGGATTGGCCTGTAGTTTTCCTTTCTTATAGCACCTTTACCCGGTTTGGGTATTAAAATGATATTAGCTTCATAAAATTAGTTAGGTAGAGTTCCATTTTGCTCAATTTTTTGGAAAAGTTTTAGCAGGATTAGTGTTAGTTCTTTCTGGAATGTTTGATAAAATTCTCCTGTGAAGCCATCTGGCCTTGGGCTTTTCTTTGTAGGAGGATTTTTGATGACTGACTGAATCTCTTTACTTGTGATTGGATTCTTGAGATCATCTGTCTTTTCCTGATTCAGTATAGCTTGTTTGTATGTCTCCAGGAATTTGTCCATTTCATCTAAGTGGTCTAGTTTGTTGGCATATAGTTGTTCATAGCATCCTCTTAAGGTTTCTTTTATTTCTTCAGGATCTGTGGTAATGCACCCCTTCTCATTTCTGATTTCATTTTTTGTTTGTTGTTTTGTTTTTTTTGTTTTTTTTTTTTTTGCATCCTTTCTCTTTTTTTTCTTTGTCGGTCTTGCTAGTGGTCCATCAAATTTATTTTTTTAAAGAACCAACTTTTAGTTTTCTAGATTCTTTCTCTTCTTCTTTTGTTCTCCCATTCATTTATCTCTGCTTTAATCCTTGTTATTTCTCTTCTCTTATTTGCTTTAGGGTTAGTTTTGCTGTTCTTTCTCAAGTGCCTCCAGGTTTGCTGTTAAGTCCTCGATTTTTGTTCTTTCTTTTTGTTTTTTGTTTGTTTGTTTTTGTTTGTTTATTTATTTGTTTGTTTTGGCATGGGCAAGCACTGGGAAACAAGCCCAGGTCTCCGGCATGGCACGTGAGAACTCTGCTTGCTGAGTCACCATGGTCCACCCTCTTTCTTTTTTAAAAAAATATAGGCACTTAAGGCTATAAATTTCCCTCTCAGCACAGCCTTTGAAGATCCCATAAATTCTGATAAGTTGTATACCCATTTTCATTCATATCTAGATAGCCACTGATTTCTCTAGCAATTTCTTCTTGGACCCACTGGTTGGTTAAGAACCAACACTGGTTGGTTATTTAATCTCCATAAATTTGTGGGGTGGGGTGGGGGTCAGTTACATACATTGGGGGCTGGTGGGGCAGGGGCACCTGGAGCAAGGGGAATGGGAGTGGGTGATGGGGTTCGGGTGCTTGGGGTGTGGGGTGAGTCACCTGTCATGGGCAGCATGCCCAAGAAATGTGGCCTGGCTTCATTCCTAGTGCCTAGCTTCTGTCTGTGCACTCCCGTGGGCTCAATGCCTCTGTGCCAGGCTCCAGTCTTCTGCCTCTCAGTTCCTGGACTCTGCAACTAAGGTGGTACAAAAGGCTCTTCCAGGTCAGCTGCACTCCTGAATCACCACCTCAGTCACCCTCCTGCCCCTTCTCTAACTTTTCCATGGAGCAGGGCTAATCTCAAGGTACTCTATTCGGCCATCTTCCTAGAAGTCCTGCTTGTTTGTTTATACTGTGGTAAGATGCACATAACTAAGTATTATTTTTACCATTTTAAATAGGCAATTATTTGATATTAATTACATGGACTATATTGTGGATATTTCACCACTATCTATTTCCAGATTATTTTCTTTTTCTTAGACAAAAATTCATACTCATCTAGCAATAACTCCCCAGTTCTACCTCTCACAACTCCTATTCTATCTTTGTCTCTATGCATTTGATTATTCTATTTATTTCTTTTAGAGAAATCATATAATATTTATCCTTTGGAATTTGACTTATTTCACTCAACCTGTTGTATTCAAGGTTCATCCATATTGTAGCACATATAAGAATTCACTTCTTTTTATAGCTTAATAATAGTCCATTGCACGGATTTACTATATTTTGTTTATTCATTCGTTCATGAATACTTGGGCTGCTTCAATCTTTTGTCTATTTTGAATAACAATGTAATGAACACTGGTGTACAAATATCTGGTCCAAATCCCTGCTTTCAATTTCTTTTGGAATATATCTAATAGTGGAATTGCTGAGTTATATTGTAATTCTATGTTTAGTCTTCTGAGGTACTGCCAAATAGTTTTCCAAGGTAGCTGCACCATTTTATATTTCTACCCACAACATGTAAGAATTCATATTACTCTCCATCCTTAACACAATAGTTATTTTCAGTCTTTTAAGAAATTAATAGCCATACTAGTAGGTGTGAAGTGGTATCTATTTGTAGTTTTAATTTTCATTTCTCTATTGACTAATGATGTCAGATATTCTTTTATATAATTATTGGCCATGTGAAGGTCATTGGAGAAATGTTTCTTAAATCCTTCACTCATTTTAAAATTGAGTTATTCATCTTTTTGTCCCTTATATGCTATATTTCAACCTCTTTAAATTTATTGAGACTTGTTTTAGGTCCAGGAATATGGTCTATCTTGGTGTATGTTCCCTGTGGAATTGGAAAAAGGTCTACTCTATTCTTGTTTGGCTATAAATGTCAACTACATTAAGTTGGTGCATCATATGGTTTAAGTCTTTTATATCTTTTCTGTATTTTGTTTTACTTGTCCTACCAGTCACTGAGAGAAGAGATTAATCTCAAGATATAACTGTTAATTTGTTTAATTTTTTTGAATTATGCCAGTTTATGCTTCATTTCTCAGGGCTCTTTTATTAAGTTCTTATATAGTCATACTTATATTTCTTGTGATATTCATCTTTTTTAAAATAAAATATTCTTCCTTGGCTCTAGCAATACTTTTTGTCTTAAAATCTATTTTGTCTCATTTTAATATAAACATTCCAGGTTTTCTGATTACAATTTTTAATAATTTTATTGATAAATCAACATACAATCACAAACATTCTTAACATACGAACATTCCATGCATGGTGTGCAATCGATGGCTCACAATACCATCACATTTTGTATATTCATCACCATGATCATTTTTTAGAACATTTTCATCACCCCAGAAAAGAATATAAAAAGAAACAACCCATGCAAACCATACCTTTTATCCCTTCTTGTCACTGACCACTAGTATTTCCATCTACACAATATATTTTAAGCTTTGTTCCCCCTATTATTTGCTTAATTTTTATCCATATATTTTTCCCCCATATGGGGATTTATATTTATCCCCATATGGTGGGGCCACATTTCATTATTTTTCCATGTATATATCCCATTATTGCCTCACCATTTGTTGAATCTTTGTTTATTTGACTTGTTTGTCAGTTTTGGGGGAAGTGCATGGGCCAGGAATTGAACCCAGGTCTCCCACATGGCAGGTAAGAATTCTACCACTGAACTACCCTTCAACCCACTCTATATTTTTTCTCAAATGTTCATACCCTAGATAAAGGGAGCATCCAGCACAAGGTCTTCACAATCACACAGTCATATTGTAAATGTTTTATCTTTATACAATCATCTTCAAAAAAAAAAAAAAGACTACTAGATTGAGTCCAAGATGGTGGCTTAGTGGGGTGTGGGATTTAGTTCATCCTCCAGAGCAGCTAGTAAATAGCCAGGAACAGCACAGAACAACTGCTGGGGTCATATTAGTGATCGGACACACAGTATACACCAGTCTGGACAAAGTGGAGCAGCTATGATCCCACCAAGAACTGTGAGTCCCCCAAGCCACAGAGGCCAGCACCCCTCCCTCACAGGCTGGTTCACACAGGGGAAAAGGAAAGAGAATTTACTAATAGCAAGGGGCTGAGCTCAACCAAGCTCCAACTGTGGAACTGATTTAAAAATTCTGATTGCTGAAAATAGGCCACCAGCTCAGCTAAGCCTTGAATAAAAGCTAAAGTTATTAGATTTTGCCCTAGAGCAGACAAGGCAGAACAGACAGGAAAAAATTAAAAGCCAGAGGTTTGTTGGACCAAACAGCACAAAATAATTGAAAAACTCTGGACCTTAAAAAAAAGACAGAGCACATAGGACCTGGAGATACATAGAACAATGTACCAAGTTAAGCTCTTGATTAACAAACCTGAGGAATGGGGGTTCTGCTATAAAAGGATTTTTTTAACAACTGCAAATATTCTCAGCCTCCAACTGCCCCAGCCAAGGGCAGAATTAAGCTTGTTTGAGACACATAGAGGCTGATTACATGAAAGAAGGTAATTCCCTGCAGGCTGTGCCTTCCCCAAGAGAGGGGTGGTGCCTAGCTAAGGTGGAATCCCTCCCTCAAGGAATTCAGACCCCAGGGACTGGAAAACTGAAGCAATTAAAGCCAGAAAACAACCTCTCCTCTGTCTCAACCATGCCCCCAGCAGAAAGAGTCTGCTGAAGTTAAAGGTACTTCATAACTTTATGCTGGTGGGACCCAACAGCACACTCTCAAACAACCAGTGGGTCAAGGAAGAAATTACAAGAGAAATCAGTAAATACCTCAAGGCAACTGAAAATGAAAGCACAACATGTGAAAAATGTATAGGATGCAGCAAAGGCAATGCTAAAAGGAAAATTTATTGCCCTAAACGCCTATATCAAAATAGATGAAAGAGTAAAAATTGAGGAATTAACATTTCACTTGGAAGAACTAGAGAAAGAAGAGCAAACCAATCCCAAAGCAAGCAAAAGGAAAGAAATAATGAGCATTAGAGCAGAAATAAATGAAATTGAGAACATAAAAACAATTGAGAAAATCAACAAAACTAGAAGTTGGTTCTATGAGAAAATCAATAAAATTAATGGACCCTTAGCAAGGTTGACAAAAAGATGAAGGCAGAGGTGAAAAAAAATAAAATCAGAAGTGGAAGAGGAGATATATTGGTTTGAAAGGATTTATGTACCCTAGAAAAGCCATGATTTAATCCTAAGAAATCTTGTGGGAGCAACGGTTTCTCTTAATCCCTATTCAGTACTATAGCTTGGCAACTTGACTGGGTTATCTCCATGGAGATGCGATTCAATCAAGAGTGGTTGTTAAACTGGATTAGGTTGAGATGTGTCTCTATCCATTCAGGTGGGTCTTGAAAAGTTTAATGGAATCCTATAAAAGAGGAAATATTCTGGAGAAAGAGGAGATTCTGAGAGAGCAGAATGATGTAGCCATGAGAAGCAGAGTCCACCAGCCAGCAACCACTGAAGATGAAGAAGAAAAAACACCTCCTGAGGAACTTCATGAAACAGGAAGCCAGGAGGGAAAGCTAGCAGATGATGCCGTGTTCACCATGTGCCCTTCCACATGAGAGAGAAACCCTTACCATGTTCACCATGCTCATTCACTTGAGAGAGAAACCCTGAACTTCATCAGCCTTCTTAAACCAAGGTATCTTTCCCTGGATGCCTCAGATTGGACATTCCTGGAGAATTGCTTTAGTTTGGACATTTTTATAGGCCTAAAAACTGTAACCTGCAGCTCACTAAATTCCCCCTTTTTAAGAAAGCCATAACATTTCTGGTATATTGCTTTCTGCAAGCCAGCAAATTAGAACAGAAGACATAACCACCAACTCTGCAAAAATAAAGGAGGTAATGAGAAGACGCTATGAAAACTTTATGCTAATAAACAGACAACATAGATGAAATGGATCACTTCCTACAAAGGCATGAACAACCAACATTGACTCGAAAAGAAATAGACAACCTCAGCAAAACAATCAGAAGAAACTGAATCAGTCATTAAGAAACTCCCACAAAAGAAAAGTCCAGGACCAGATGGCTTCACATGTGAATTTTACCAAACATTCAAGAAAGAATTAGTATCAGTCCTGCTCAAACTCTTCAAAAAATTTGAAGAGGAGAGAAGGCTACCTAACTCATTCTATGAAGCCAACATCACCTTCATACCAAAGCCAAACAAAGATACTATAAGAAAAGAAAATTACAGACCAATCTCTCTAATGAATATAGATGCAAAAATCCTCAAGAAAATCCTTGCAAATCAAATCCAGCACCACATTATAAGAATTATAAACCTTGACCAAGTTGAATTCATTCCAGGTATACAAGGATAGTTCAACATAAGAAAATCAATTAATGTAATACACTTCATCAACAAATCAAACCAGAAAAACCACATGATCATCTCAATTGATGTAGAGAAGCCATTTTACAAAATTCAACATCCTTTCTTGTTGAAAATACTTCAAAAGATAGGAATAGAAGGGAACTTCCTCAAAATGATAAAGGGAATAGATGAAAAACTCGCAGCTAACGTCATCCTCAATGGGGAAAGACTGAAAGCTTTCCCCCTAAGATTAGGAGCAAGACAAGGATGTCTACTGTCACGTTATTCAATATTGCATTGGAAATTCCAGCCATAGCAATTAGACAAAAAAAAGAAATAAAGGGCATCAAAATCGGAAAGGAAGAAGTAAAACTCTCACTGTTTGCAGATGATATGATATTATATGTTGAAAATTCTGAAAATGCACAGCAAAACTATTAGCACTAATAAATGAGTACAGCAAAGTGGCAGGTGACAAGATCAACACTCAAAAGCCTGTAGTGTTTCTATACACTAATAATGAGCAATCTGAGGGAAAAATCAAGAAAAAAAATTTCATTTACAATTGCAACCAAAAGAATAAAATATTGAGTAATAAATTTAACTAAGGAAACAAAAGATCTATACAAAAAAACTACAAGAAACTGTTTTAAAAAGTTACAGAAGACATAAATAAATGGAAGGACATACAGTGCTCATGGATTGGAAGACTAAATATAGTTAAGATGCCAATTCTACCTAAACTGATTTATAGATTCAATGCAGTACAAATCAAAATCCCAAAAACTTACTTTTCAGAAATACAAAAACCAATAACCAAATTCATCTATAAGGGCACAGTGCCCTGAGTAGCTAAAAATTTCCTGAGAAGGAAAATGAAGTTGGAAGTCTCACACTACTGAACTTTAAAGCATACTACAAAGCTACAGTGGTTAAAACAGCATGTACTAGCATAAGGATAATATACTCTCCAATGGAAACTAATAGAGTGTTCAGACCCTCTCATCTATGGACAATTGATCTTTGATAAGGTAGTCAAGTCAACTAGGACACCTAGGACAAAACAGTCTCTTCAATAAATGGTGCTTGGAGAACTGGATATCCATATGCAAAAGAATGAAAGAGGATCTATACCTCACGCCCTATACAAATGTTAACTCAAAATGGATCAAATACCTAAACATTAGATCTAAGACCATAAAACTTTTAGGAAAAAAATGTAAGGAAACATATAACTTGTAATAGGAGGTGGTTTCCTAGGTCTTATGCCCAAAACATAAGCATTGTGAAAGAAATAGATAAATGGGAACTCCTCAAAATTAAACACTTTTAATTTGTCAAGAAAATAAAAAGGCAGCCTAAACAATGGGAGACAATTTTTGGAAGCGACATATCAGAAACGGGTCTAGTATCCAGAGCATATAAAGAGATTGTTTAGCTCAACAACAAAAAGACATACAACCGAAAAAAGAAGTGGGCAAAAGACATGAACAAATACTTCTCAGAAGAGGAAATACAAATATGGACAGGCTAATTGAACACCATAAGTACAAGGAATATTGAATAGGGCATGAAATTTTGTAGATTTGTCCAATGTGATGCCCCAGTAAATCCCAGGGTGATTTGAAGAGTGAATAAAGAAGTATTTGCAAAATTCCCTTATGGGAATGGTGAGAAAGGGGGAAAATTCAACTTCCCCATTTGGAGAATTCCTGATACTCTCACAAGCAGTGGGGACAACCAATTCAATAAGCTGAGCCCTCAATCTTGGGGTTTGTTCATATGAAACTTATCCCTGCAAAGGATAGGCTAAGCCTACTTAAAATTAGGCTTAAGAGTCATCCTCAGGGAACCTCTTTTGTTGCTCAGATGTGGCCTATCGCTCTCTCAGCCAACACGGCAAGCAAACTCACTGGCCTCCCCCTCTACATGGGACATGATTCCCAGGGGTGTAAACCTCCCTGGCAATGTGGGGCCGAAATCCTAGAATGAGCTGGGACTCAGCATCAAGGAATTGAGAAAACCTTCTCAACGAAAAGGGAAGATAGATATGAGACAAAATAAAGTGTCAGTGGCTGAGAGATTTCAAACAGAGTCAAGAGGTTATACTGGAAGTTATTCTTATGCATTTTATAGATATTTTCTTTTTAATTTAAGGTGTATTAGAGAGGCTAGAGGGAAGTGCCTGAAACTGTAGAGCTGTGTTCCAGTAGCCATGTTTCTTGAAGATGATTGTATGGTATAACTTTTACAATGTGACTGTATGATTGTGAAAACCTTGTGTCTAATGCTCCTTTTATCTATGGGATGAACAGATGAATAAAACATATGGATTAAAAATAAATAAATAATAAGAGGAACAAATGTTAAAATAAATTGAGTAGATTGAAATACTAGTGATCAAGGAAAGGGAGTGGTAAGTGGTATAGAAAAAAATAGGAGGAACAAAGGCTAAAATATACTGGGTAGATGGAAATGCTAGTGGTCAATGAGAGGGAGGGGTAAAGGGTATGGTATGTGTGACTTTTTCCCTTTTTTTAATTTTTTTTCTGGTGTGATGCAAATGTTCTAAGAAATGATCATGGTGATGAATACACAACTATGTGATGATATTGTGAACCATTGATTGTACACCAAGTATGGACTGTTTGCATTTTAGAATGTTGTGTTTGTTTGTTGTTTGACAATAAAATATAAATATTTTTAAAAGGCTACTGGGAAAAAAATGGCTACTGGAACACAGCTCTACAGTTTCAGGTATTTACCTTTAGCCATTCAAATACACCATAACTGAAAAGGGATATCTATATAATGCATAAGAATAACCTCCAGGATAATCTCTTGACTCTGATATCTCTCAGCCACTGACACTTTATATTTTCTCATTTCTCTCTTCCCATTTTGTCAAGAAGGTTTTCTCAATCCCTTGATGCTGGGTCCCAGCTCATCCCAGGATATTCTGTCTCATGTTGACAGGGAGATTTAGACTCCTGGGAGTCATGTCCCTGTAGACGGGGAGGGCAGTGGGTTCAATTGCTGTCTTGGCTTAGAGAGAGCAGCCACATCTGAGCAACAAAAGAGGTTTCTCTGGGGGTGACTCTTAGGCCTAATTTTAAGTAGGCTTAGACTATCCTTTGCAGGAATAAATTTCATAGGGGCTAACCCCAAAAGAGGGGGCTTAGCATACTGATCTGGTTCTTCCCACTGCTTGTGAGAGTATCTATGATTACCATTAGCATAATGTATCTCATTCCATTTTTTAATTTCATCCTGTTTTGGCTTGCTAAAGCTGATGAAGTACAGTTTACATAAATGAACTGACTTTTAACAGTGGGGATTTATTAGCTTATGGATGTAAAGTTCTAAGGTTGAGAAAATGTCCAACTCAAGGCATGTGCAGGATGATACCTGGGTTCTGAAAACAGGCAGCTGGCATCACAGACACCTCTATCACATGTAAAGGCACATTGTAGGCATCTGCTGTTTCTTCACTCCCAGGTTTCATTGCTTTCAACTTCTTGCTTCAGAGGATTCTTTTAGGTGTTTCTCTAGGTTCTCCCTTAGCTTCTCTGTGACTTTTCTCTATGAACTTCTCTGTTTCATCCCTTATAAAAGGCCCCAGCCTGACCCACCCTGAATTAGGCAGATTGTATCTTAATTGGAACAACCAATAAAACCTAATAAAAAGGTTAATTGAAATAATCTAAGAAAAAAGGTCCCATTCACAATCTATATGCACAGAAATGGATTAAAAGAGCATGGCCTTGGAATATTGTTGGAGGATAGCTGCCTGGTATTACTAGCCAGTGTAAATTATGTGGTGGCATACATTGAAGCAGCTTTATCTCCTGGAGAAGGATCAATGGTCAGTTGGTCAGAGGAGGGACTACAGAAATTAGTTCCAAATTAGCCATGTGAGGCTGATATTCATACACTCTTTCTGGTTAAAAATCAGATTATTAAATTAGAAAAATGGAGAAATGCAGACAATTATTTCAGTTGCCAGTGGCTAATAATTCAGTTGCCAGTGCCTAGTGCAAGGATGGGTGTGGCCAAACTGACAAACTCTGTCTGTGATATTTGCCTCATAATAGCATTGTCTATGTAGAGGGGATAAAGGAACTAGTGTATTTGAAATGACTGAATTTAGCAAGAAACAATCTCAAAGCCATGGGACATATTAATAGCTGCACAGCTTTGTAGTACCTTGATTTAACAGACAATAACATAACTCTGATAGGTGTTCTATCTAAATTAGTTTCCCTGAAGACCCTGCTTTTACGTGAAACATCATCAACTCTCTTAGAATGGTACCTTCTTCTCTACTCAGGTGTCTTGCTATACCTTTCTTGGCAGAAAATGAAATATGAGACTTAAATGAAATCTCCTTTTTGGCATCCTTAACTGAGTTGGAACAGTTGTTGGCCATGAGCAATCCTAGTGTACAGGCAACACCTTTCTATTCCAGGGTTCAACTTTTGGCCATACATCATCAGCAGGGACTTAAAACTCTGCCATAGAGCAGGCTGTGAAGCTGGCAACTCTGATGAAGAGGCTCACTGACTGAAGAAATGGTGAAAATACTCTCTTCTCCCTTAAAAGTCTTCAAGGTATCAGGTCAAATCCAACTGGTTGGATTATCTTGTTTGTGGGAGACAAGCCTTTAGTTAATTGTAAATGTAAGCTGTCATAGCTGCAATCATTTAATAAACCAGCCTTCTGTCCATGAAATATTTTTACAGCAACAGTTACACCAGGGCTTGCCTTACCAGACAACTGGGCATCATCACTTGTCTAAGTTGACACCAGAACCTAACCATCAGAGTCCACCCCTTGTCAACTTGGTAGCTATGCACATCATCTTCAAACATGCTTAATTTCCAAATAGAACACAATAACAGACATATGTGCCTAACAATACTCAACTGTCCTGTGTAAAACTGGAAACACCCTCCATCTCCCCACAGAATAAGGTACAAGTACTTAAGGAAACATTCACTCATAAACTTGATATCCTATAACTTAAATACTATAACATTAGCAATAAAACTTATGTCATAGAAGAGGAAAACAAGATATTTGCCTTATGTACAAATACAAACATACTCTTAATGAAACAGGGAAGAAGGATTCATACTATCATAGTCCTTGTTTCTGTAACTTGTCATGTAGTCATAGTTCATATTTATCACTACCTTCTACTATCCATTCCATGTTTTCTTTATCCTCAGCAAGCACTTTGCTGGCTGTGGCTCTTGGCCTGAGGGGAGGGGGATTGATACAAACCTTCATTCCTGAAGTCTCTGAGCCATTGGTAGTTCTGCCTGGATTAGGTTGTTGCAATTTTCCATTGACTTAATCACACGTTATGGTAGTGCTTAGAGACTGAAAGAGTCCTAGTTGGATATATGATTTCCCAGAAGGAAAGGTGAACATGACATCTTTGACATCACATTTATCATGGAAGTTACTGGTGGGCCAGTTCTGGCAATTAGAGATTATTAAGTTGAATATTATCTCTTAAAATGTGCATTTTGAAATGAAGATACAGCCATCTAGGCAGCTGTGTATTATTTTGGATTTTTTGTTCTTTCCAAAAAAATTAAAAATAAATATCAGCCCAGAGGTTGGGGCTAATGCATATAACTTGTACCCAACAAATGACAATTTCATTCCTAAAACTCTTTTCTTATCAGTTGTTTGGTGGTTAGAACATATTTTTGCATAGGATCTGTGTTCCAGATTTTGCTGAGGGCCTCAGATTATCCCCCAAATGCTTGTAACCCTGAATATATGTAAAAGCAGCCCTAATATACCTTAGACTCCAACTACCATTTGTAACAAACAACTACCAGTTTGGAACTGGTGGCAGACATGATGATTAGCTCACCCCTTCTCAAAACAGTGAATCAGTGGAAATGGGGACTTCACCATCTCTAGATCTTGATGATTTCTGTGACTTAGATCTGGGATTCCCACAGGATGGGGTCTTCTGGACCCTGATACAAGATCAGTAATGAAGTAGAATGTGGATGAGAGGGGTAGAGCTAGAGGGTATTCTAGTTTACAAGCTGCCAGAATGCAATATACCAGAAATGAAATGGTTTTTAAAGGGGGGGCACTTATTAAGTTGCAAGTTTACAGTTCTAAGACTGTGAAAATGTCCAAATTAAAGCAGGGTTATAGAAATGTCCAATCTAAAGCATCTAGGGAATGATACCTTAGCTTAGTAAAGCTAATGGCATGCAGGGTTTCTCTCTCAACTGCAAAGGCATGTGGCAAACATAGCAACATCTGCTAGCTTTTTCTGCAGGCTTCTTGTTCATGAAGCTTCCCTGGGGGTGTTTTACATCTGCATCTCCAAAGGTCTCTAGCTGAATGGGCTCTAAAGCTTTCTCCAAAATGATTCCCTCTTAAAGGGATCCAGTAACACAACCCAAGTGGTTGGAGACACATCTCCAGGGAAACCATCTAATCAAAAATTACCACCCACAATTGGGTCACATCCCATGGAAACAATAAAAAGCTCCTGCCCAGCAATATTGAATGAGGATTAAAGGACATGGTTTTTTTCTGATCCACAACAGATTAAATCCAGCACAGAGGGGATAGAGAGTTGAGATGTCTTTATTCTCTTCACTATGCCTTGTTTTGTTTCTACCTCTCAACAGATACATTATGTGCATTCATGGATACAACATCTCTATACTTACTATTTCCACAAAACTCTGTAAAGGTGCATTCTAATTTGCTAGCTGCCAGAATGTAATATACCATAAACAGAATGGCTTTTAAAGGAGGGAATTTAATGAGTTGCTAGTTTACAGTTCTAAAGCCGAGAAAATGTCCTAATTAAAACAAGTCTATAGAAATGTCCAAACTAAGACATCCATCCAGGGAATGATATCTTGGTTCAAGAAGGCCGATGAAGTTTAGGTCTTCTCTCTGAAGTGAGAAGGCACATGGCGAACACAGCCAGGGCTTCTCCTTTGGTTGGAAGGGCACATGGCGAACATGGCATCATCTGCTAGCTTTCTCTCCTGGTATCAGTTTCATGAAGCTCCCCAGGGGGCATTTTCCTTCTTTATCTCCAAAGGTCTCTTGCTGGTGGACTCTCTGCTTCGTGGTGCTGCAGCATTCTCTGCTCTCTCTGAATTTTCCATTCTCCAAAATGTTTCTTTTATAGGACTCCAATAAACCAATCAAGACACACCCAAATGGGTGGAGACATGTCATCACCTAATCCAGTTTAACAACCACTCTTGACTAAATCACATCATCCAAGGAGATGAATTGATTACAGTTTCAAACATACAGTATTGAAAAGGGATTATTCTACCTTTATGAAATGGGATTTTATTAACACATGGCTTTTCTAGGGGGCATACTTCCTTTCAAACCAGCACAGGTGTCAAAAACATTATCCCCAGAGCCCGCTTTGTACAAGCGAAGCATTAGAAGAATCGAATGGTGATATTTTGACTATTTCTTTTGCCAACTCACTCCATGGATTGGCAATGTCATTCTGATTATGGGAATCAGAGTCCTTAATACCTTTGAGTCTAGTCAGTTTAGAAAATCATCCATAAAAACACATTTTTAAGATTCTGTTTCTTAAGAACTACTCCTGGTACCAAGTTGTATTAGTTAGGGTTCTCTAGAGAAACAGAATCAACAGGAAATATTCATAAATATAAAATTTATAAAAGTGTCTCACATAACCATGGGAACATAGAGTCCAAAATCAGCAGGTTAGGCTGTGAAGCTGACGATTCTGATGTAGGGTCTGGACGAACTCCACAGGAGAGGTTCACCAGCTGAAGCAGCAAGAGCCTGTCTCCTCGGAATCCTCCTAAGAAAGCTTCCAGTGATCAGATTAAGCATTACTCATTGCAGAAGACACCCCCCTTTGGCTGATTACAAATGGAATCAGCTGTGGATGCAGACAACATGATCATGATTTAATTCTATGAAATGTCCTCATTGCAACAGACAAGCCAGCACTTGCCCAACCAGACAAACAGGTACCACCACTTGGCCAAGTTGACACATGAACTTGACCATGACAAACATGTACATTCTTCCTTGACTATTTTGTCCTTGTGTACTAGAGTCTGGTAGTAGTCACTATAGAGGTTTCCTAATTGGGGGATGAGTGGTAGGATACAGAGAGAGTTTTTCTTTTCCTTCTCTCTGCTATTCATGTAGTCCCTGAATAGGGTAAGGAGAAGTAAGTAATGGCAACCAGGATCTAGATAGTGGTGGGACTGGTGTAGGGTGAGGGCAATATATCAGGTCTAGTTAACCTACAAAAAAGGGCAGTTTTACCTACAATAAGTTTTGCTCTAAGGAGCAATCTTATTTTGTTTCAAACTATGACTAGTTCTAAAGCTGAATGTGAGTCTACTAGTATTATCTTCCTTGGGTCTTCCATTAAGAGAAAGAAAATCTGTTGTTGAATTTTTCTATGTGCGTAGGGCCGGTAACATTTTTTCATCTTGGAGGCAGGATGGTGAGATCGGGAGAGCTACAGGTTACCATAGAGTGAGACCTGTGAAGACAGACAAGACATGGTCAGGAGAGACAAAGGAAAGGCTTCACATCTGTCCCTGCCAATCATTAGGTGTGTGGACTTGGCAAGTCACTTAATGTCTCTGTTCCCTCATCTGTAAAGTATGGATAACCAACTTCAAGGATGTTATGAAGATTAAAGATGATGTATAGAGCATAATACTAGTCATATTTTAGATGTTTAATAAATAATAATCACCATTATTATGTTGTTGAACCTAAAGCATGTATTAAAGATGGCAGGACATAAATATTTGTTGAATGACTGGATGAATAATAATGTAAAGACTTTGTTTCTCTACTGTGGAAATCATTTTAATACAAGTAACTTTGAGGTGAATTTGAGTGCTCTTTAAGTTCTTTCTACAATTTTTACTAATTTAACTTCAGGGACTTCAGGAATTGGGGAAGAGTGGGCATCCAGTTCGAACAGCCTCTCTTTCTTTGGGGTTGTCTCGCATTGAAGAATGTTGGAACAAGGAAGAGATGGGAAGGTAGCTCAATAGCAAGCATTTCTCAGATCCTTCCCCCAATGCCCACACTTCACAAAATTGCAAAATATCACATAATTCAGATATGGTTAAAGAGTAATATTTAAAAGTACCCATGTAGTCTACTAAACTTTACCACTAGGGAAACCCCTGATATTGTACTAAACATTAGGAACACTGAAATCAATAGACCATGCCCTTGATCTTAGTGCTTGCTCTTGTGAAGCTTATGTATATCATGCAAAAGCTTAGCCTACTTCTAGGTATGCCTAAGAGTTAATTCTGGAGGACCTCTTTTGTTGCTCAAATATGGCCTCTCTCTCTCTCTCCAAGCCCAACTCTGCAAGTAAAGTCATTGCCCTCTCTGCTATGTGAGACATAACATCCAGGGGGAAAGTCATGGCAGCATGGGAGCTGACTCCCAGGGATGAGTCTGGCCCTGGCACCATGGGATTAGTAATGCCATTCTGACCAAAAAGGGGGGAAAAGTGCAACAAATAAGGTATCAGTGACTGGGAGAGTTCAAATAGAGTTGAGACGCTACTCTGGATGCCACTCTAATGCAAGCTTCAGTTAGACATTGATACCTACCTTAACTTGCCAACCCCCAACCAAAACCCATTCATGTCAATCCTAAAGAACACTTAGGGTGTAACATAAGACTACAAAGTCTCCATGCATTAGGAACCTACAACCTTCAGATGGGTCCCTGGACCAGATAAGTCCTGAAATGTAGAAGGGCCAGCCTCTCCAGGACATCAACTAGTTACATCCTCCTATCCCATATTATTGGCAGCCCCTTCCAAAAATGAAAAAGATAAGTGTGGGCATAGCCCAAATACCCCTAAAGAGTGGGAGAAAAATCAAATTTGATGGTAAAGTTATAAAGAGAAAGTAGGGTTTAACAAATTACTAAAATTGCTAAATCATTATATTGATATTTCATTTAGTCTCTGGTACCTTAGAGAAACTAAAGGTAAAATATTAAAATTGCAGAGTTGTAACCTATACCAAACTATGAAATCTGTTCTACAACTAAATTGTTGTGATGTGATTTGAAATTTATTACATTTCTGTATACACGTTATTTTTCACAAAAAAGAAAAATCTAAAAAAAAAAGATTTGTCTTTAAAAAACACTATTATCTTGCTGACACTTTATAGTTAAAAATTTAATTAAGTATACAAAAGACTTATACAAATAAAACCACAAGAAATTGCTAAAAGAAGTCACAGAAGACCTAAAAATGGAAGAACATACTGTGTTCATGGATTGGAAGACTAAATATAGTTAAGATGTCAATTCTATGTAAGTTGATTTATATATTCAATGCAATACCAATTAAAATCCCAAAAATTTACTTTTCAGAAATAGAAAAACCAATAACCAAATTTATCTGGAAGGACAGGGTGCCCTGAATAGTTAAAAATATTGAGAAAGAAAAATGAAGTTGGAGGTCTCACACTATCTGACTTTAAAGCATATTGCAAAACTAGAGTGGTCAAAATATCATGGTACTGGCATAAACATAGATATACTGTCCAATGGAATTGAGTTGAGTGTTCAGATATAGACCCTCTCATCTATAGACAATTACTGTTTGATAAAGCGGTCAAGCCAACTCACCTGGGACAGAATAGTCTCTTCCTTAAATGGTTCTTGGAGAACTGGATATGCATATGCAAAAGAATGAAAGATGATTCATATCTCACACCCTATACAAAAATTACCTCAAAATGCATCAAAGACCTAAACATTAGATCTAAGATCATAAAACTTTTAGAAGAAAATGCAGGGAAATATCTTCTAAAACTTGTAATAGGAGGTGGTTTCCTAGATCTTACACCCAAAGCATGAGCATTGAAGAAAAAAAATAGATAAATGGTAACTCCTCAAAATTAAATGCTTTTGTGCATCAAAGAACTTTGTCAAGAAAGTAAAATGACAGCCTACACAATGGCATACAATATTTGGAAACAATATATCAGATAAGGGTCTAGTATCCAGGATATATAAAGAGATTGTTCAACTCAACAACAAAAAGACAAACAACTCAATTAAGAAATGGGCAAAAGACATGAAATATAAATGACTAAAAGGCACATGAAAAGATGCTCAATTTCCCTGGCTATTAGGGAAATGCAAATCAAAACTACAATGAGATATCATCTCACACCAACCAGAATGGCCATTATCAATAAAACAGAAAGTGTTGGAGAGGATGTGGAGAAAGAGGCACGCTTATCCACTGTTATTGGGGATGCAAAATAGTACAACACTGTGGAAGGCAATTTGGCAGTTCCTCAGGAAGCTAAGTATAGAGTTGCCATATGATCCAGCAATATTATTGCTAGGTATCTATACAGAGGACATGAGGGCAAGGACACAAATGGACATTTGCACACCAACATTTAAAGCAGCATTATCTACAATTGTCAAGACATGGAAACAGCCCAAATGTTCATCAACAGATGAGTGACTAAACAAGCTGTGGTATATGCATACAAAGGAATACTACACAGCTATAAAGCAGAATAAAGTAATGAAGCATGTAACAATGTGGATGAACCTTGAGGACATTAGGCTGAGTGAGATTAGCCAGAAACAAAAGGACAAATACTGTATAGTCTCACTGATATGAACTAACATGAATGAATGAACTTGGAGAATTTCAGTTAAGAATACAGGTCATCAGGAGATAGAAATAGGATAGATATTGAGTAACTGGAGCTGAAAAGGTACAGATTGTGCAACAGGACTGGATACCCATAATACTATCTGATTGTAGCAGAATAATGTTAGTACACTGAATGAAGCTGAATGTAAGAATGATAGAGGGAGGAGGGCTGGGGGCACATATGAAACCAGAAAGATAGATAGATGATAAAAACTGAGATGGTATAATCTAGGAATGCATAGAGTATACAATGATAGTGACTAAGTGTACAAATTTAAAAATGTTTTTGCGTGAGGAAGAACAAAGGAATGTCAATATTGCAGGGTGTTGAAAATAGATGGTCATTCATATTTTAAGACTTCAACTTCTGTGTGAGACTAAACCAAAAATGCTTATTTGATACAAAATTTCTATTTTGACTACTTCATTTCTTAATATAACTTATAGGGGCAGGTTAATTGAACATCATAAGTACACGGAACCTTGAACAGGTCATAAGATTTTGTAGGTTTGACCAGTGTGATGCCCTGATAAATCCCAGAGTGATTTGAACAGTGAATAAAGAAGTATTTGCAAAGTCCCTTGGGTGAATGGGGAAAAAGGGGAAAATTCAACTTCTCCATTTGGAGAATTCCTGATATTCTCACAAGCAGTAGGGACAACTAAAGCAATAGGCCAAGACCTCAATCTTGGGGTTTTTCATATGAGACTTATACCCACAAAGGATAGGCTAAGCCTACTTAAAATTAAGCCTAAGAGTCACACCCAAAGAACCTCTTGTTGTTCAGATGTGGCTTATCTCTCTCTTATTCAACACAGCAAGCAAACTCACTGCCCTTCCCCTCTACATGGGATATGACTCTCAGGGGTGTAAACCTCCATGACAATGTGGGAAAGAAATCATAGAATGATCTGGGACTCAGTATCAAGGGAAAACTTGAGAGGCTAGAGGGAAGTACCTGAAACTGTAGAGTTATGCTCCAGTAGCCATGTTTCTTCAAGATGAATGTATAACGATATAGCTTTTGCAATGTGACTATGTGATTATGGAAACCTTGTGTCTCATTCTCCTCATACCTACCATATGGACAGATGAGTAAAAAATATGGATTAAGAATAAATGAATAGGGCTTGCCATGGTGGCTGAGCAGGCAAGAATGCTTGCCTGCTATGCCAGAGGAGCTGGGTTCTATTCCCGGTGCCTGCCCGTGTAAAAAAAAAAAAAAAAGAGTAAGTTAATAATAGGGGGAACAAATGTTAAAATAAATTAAATAGATTGATTAGTTATTTTTTGCTGGTGTCTGGACATTTAATCAGATTTCCCTGAGTGTGAGACCCAGCAGGTTGAAAGACTTTCCTGTGAAATCTCTGAGCTCTGTTTTTCTTATCCTGCCCAGTATGTGGTGCTTATCTTTCTGCGGGTCCCACCAGCAAAAGATGTTGTGGCTCCTTTAACTTTGGAAGGCTCTCCCTGCTGGGTGCATGGTGGAGACAGATGAAAGGTTGTAGGCTGGTTTTAATGGCTTCAAATTGCGAAGTCCTGGGATCTGAATTCCTTGAGAGAAGGATTCCACCTGAGTTGCGTTTCACCCCTCCCATGGGGAAGATTCAGGTGGTAGAGAGCCCTGAAAGCAGCCTGTTTCTGTATTTGGGGCAGTTGCAACCTATGTAATCCTGGCACTGAGTCCAGAGGCGACCAAGCCTCCTTAGAAACAGCCGCAGAAGGTTCTGTTTCACTCCCTTTCCTCTTTTTCAGTTAGCCCAATAGGCGACTTCTGCCTTGATCAGTTTTGCCTGAGCTGGGGGCCTATTTTTAGTAGTCAGAATTTGTTTATTAATGCCACTATTGGTGTTTGGTTGGACTCAGTCCCTGCTACTGTTGGAGACTCTTTCCTTTCCCTCCAGGAAGCTGCCTGTGGGGGAGGGATGCCAGTCGCCGGCCGCTGCGGCTTGGGGAACTCGCTGATCTGAGACTCGCGGCTGGTCAGGGAAGCTGCCCACAAGGGAGGGGTGCCAGCCACCAGCCACCGTGGCTTGGGGAACTTGCCTCTCTGAGACTCTCAGCCATCCAGGAAGCTGCCCGTGAGGGAGGGGCGCTGGCCGCCAGCCGCCGCGGCCTGGGAAAGCATGTGCCACTCGGAGATCTCACCGCTGCGGAGTCTTGCAGCTGGGCCAGCCAGTCCAGACTGGGGTACACTGTGTGTTTGGTCTCTGTTATGGCTCCGGGAGCTGTTCTGTACTGTTTCTGGTTATTTAGTAGTTGTTCTGGAGGAGGAACTAAGACGCACGCACCTTACTAAGCCACCCATAGGAATAGGCTGTTTCCTCTGTGTTAGAAGCATGATGGTTGGTTTCATGTATCAAACTGGCTGGGCTGCAGGACCCAGTTATTAAATCAACACTAACATCTGCAATCAGCTGGCTTTAAAGAGAACCTTGACCTAAACCTCAGAGCATATATAAAAATGAACTGAAAATGGATCATAAATCTAAATGTAAAAGTAAAGGTTTTAGAAGAGAACATAGGAAATATTTATGACCTAGAGTTAGGTGAAGAGTTCTTAAACATGACACTGAAGGCAAAAAAAAATTTAAGTAGATTGAAAAAAAATGTCACCAGGGCAGGAGCTCCCTCAGGCATTAGAATTCAGATGAGTGCTGACTCTCTCACTTATTCTTAAGAAGGAAGGTGGGCTCAAAGCCAATGAAAGGTCTGAGAGGGGAAGAGAAGAAGTATAAGAGGAAATTACAAATGAGGGAACTTTTGACAACATTAACAAAGCTCACCTTACCACACTCTGAATCCAGGAACACCCCTATGTGGCCATGAGGTCTCTGAACACAGTAAGGTGACAATGGGAATGGAGATAGGGACTGAAATGATCGCCCACTTTGAAACACAGAAGTAGAAAGATCCCCTCAGAGTTAAGTAGCATGTCATTCCTCTTTGTCCAGAAATCCTCACACACACAAAAAAAGTAGTATAATCTAATTCTAAGAATTGCTCACTTCCACCTACCAGGAATACTTGCTGGAGGTGAAGATCTGAGCTCTCAGAGAAGGATCCTACTCTAAACCTGATGGGTTTGGGGCATATCATGATGGTCAGGGCTGAATAGCAAACATCTCAGGTCTTCAAATAGAAGCAAGTGATAACTACCTCACTTCATTCCAAAGTAATAAGTTGAGCTTTTCTGACATCCCGCTAATGGCCAGTTCACTGAACACTGGGTTCACAGGTTGAGGCATGAACAGCTGCAAGTATTAACTCCTTTTTAATATGCCTCCCAGATTCTGGAAGAGCACAGAGTCTGATTTATGGCACATCTCCTTAAGGTCCTCAAACATTCCTCTTAGGAGTTGCACTGTCTGAATCATTCTGGCTTCACTTTCTTTGGGTAGCTTGAAGATCATTTCTCTTTGGGGCTTTAGAAAGTGGCAGACCCACCCTTTCCAAGGGCCTACATAGTAGTCTGCTTCTCTCGGAATGCAATCTTGGGGGATGTTGGAGAGACCACATTTTTCAGCTCCACCCTGTTCAAATATCAGGACTGCACTCAGACTCTCTGCCGTCTCCGGGGCACATGCTCAACCCTTCCATGTGGTGGCAGCCAGGATCTCCCCAATCTCCAAGGAATATGATTTACTCTCTCCAAAGCATGAGGCAGCACGACTGTTCCACTGCAAGTAGATGGAAGGCCCACCCTCTACCTCCGGGACAAACTCATCCTGTCCACATGCTTGGGTTGGTCCATTCTCCAGGTCAGAGATTTCTTGACTCTAGACTTTAGCTTTCCATAGTTCCACCTCTGAAGTCATTTTACCTTAACTTTGTCCCTTCTTTGTCCCTTTCAGTCCCAACTAGCAGTGGTTATCTTTGTACAAATCCTGCAACACTCTTGTTGGCTTTCTACTCAATAGCATCAGATCATGCACAATAGACAGAAGGAGTTTTCACAAATCCTTCCTAGATAGCTCCATCTCCAAACCTGGCTTTCTCTGAATTGGATGGCTCGTTCCACATTTGGTTAAACCCTCACATGAGGCATTATTCTTTGGGGTCTCACCTTTCTGGAAGCCCAGAATTTTCCAGAACATCAATTTCTGGTTTCTTTGTACCCAAGTGTTCAATTCTCAGTTCATCTCTTTCCTGTCGCATAACACTATAAGCTGTAAGGAGAAGTCAGGCTGCATTTTGAAAATTTAATTTGGAAATCTCTTTGGCAAAATATCCAAGTTCATGGCTTTCAAAATCTGCCTTTCAACCAAAACCACTAGTCAATTTTGTCAGATTATCTGCCATTTTAGAACAAGGATCATCTTCTTTCCAGTTTGCAATACCTCACTTCTGTCTAGCCTCATCAGAGGTATCTTTATAGTCCACATATCTACCAACAGATTTTTCAAAGCATTCTAGGCCTTCTCTGTCAAGCTCCTCACATTTCCTTCAAAATCTTCCCCTTATCCATTTAAAAAGCTGTTCCAATATGTTTGGTATTTGCAAACCGCAACAGCACCCTACTTCTCCAGTACCAAAGTCTGTTCTACTTTGCTAGCTGTCAGAATGCAATATATGAGAAATGGAATAGATTTTAAAGAGGGAAATTTAATAGGTTGGAAGTTTATAGTTCTATGGCCATGAAAATGTCCCAATTAAACAAGTCTCTAAAAATGTCCAAATTAAGGCACCAACAAGAGGTTACCTTCATTCAAGAAAGGCTGATGAGGTTCAGGGTTTCTCCGTCAACTGGAAAGATGCATGACAAACATGGCAACATCTGTTTATTTCTCTCCCAGTTTCTTCTTTCATAGAGCTCCCCTAGGGGCATTTTCCTTCTTCATCTCCAAAGGCTTCCAAAGGTTGCATGGGCTCTCAGCTTCATGGCTTCGCTGTCATTCTCCCAGGTCTCTTGGAATTTCAGACCTTTTCCAAAATGCTTCCTCCTTTAAAGTATTTCAATCAACCAATCAAGACCCATCTGGAATGGGTGGGGTCACATCTTCCTCAAATGGAAGGTTAGTACCTACAATTGGGTGAGTCACATCTCCATGGAGATAAAATAATCAAGTTTCCAATTTATAGTGCTGAATAGGGATTAAAAGAAATGGTTGCTCCCACAAGATTGGATGAGGATTAAAACATGCCTTTTCTAGTGTACATAATCCTTTCAAACGAGCACAGTACTCTTCATGATATTCCACAGATTCTTTAGACTTTTCTCACTATTTTGATTATTTTGTCTCTGCTCGTTCAATTACAATTATTCTATCTTTAGGTTCACTGGGACTTTTATTGATGTGCTCAAATGTGTTGTTCAACCGCCAGTGGATTTTTAATTTCAGTTATTATGTTCTTAATCTCCTGAGTTTACATGTTTTTTTTTAAATTTCTCACTCTTCCATATGTTTATGCATCATTTGCCTAATTTTCTTTACATCTTTGTCCATGTTTCCCTTCAACTCATTGAACCCATTTAGGACAGTTAACTTACATATTTGATTAACAGTTACGATATCTGTGCTTCTTCAAGGATGGTTCCTCTATTTCATTCCTTTGAATGGCACATCTCTTCCTGTTTCTTTGTATGTCTTATGTTTTTTGTTGTGGGAGCCTAAAATTAATATTTGATGTGTGTACACAGTAATTAAATTTTCCCCCTAGGTTTGATGGAATCTCTCCTTCTGTTTTGGATTGTTGAAAGCTGTAGTGTAGATTAACTTCTCCAATGCTTAGTCCAATTTATAATGAATTTATAGATCAGTCTGCTGTCAATAGTTAGGGTCTACTCAGGTTTCTCTAATTATGTCTCTTGCCCTGGACTTGTGCACTAGATTTCAAAAGTTCCCCAGAGAGAGCAAATGTTCTTAAGGGCCAACATCTCCTCCATAAAATGAAATTCTGTACCAGCTTCTCCACTTGGACCCTAAGTGTTCCACCACTGTCTCAAACACAGTCATTCATCTCAAATAGCTGTGGTTTGGTTTACTGCAAACCATTTCTACAAACTGCCTTCTGTGCCACATCAATCCTGGATAACCAGCCCAAATCAGTGCACTGGTCCTGTTCAGAGAGTGGGTTGTAGTGGACATACAAACACAGCAAATCTGCGCATCATGTGTGCTAATTGCAAGATACCAGGGACCCACACTGGGACATGTAGTGTCACCCTGGTGCACAGGCTGTCTGTCTCTTAGACTGCCACACCAAACCAGGTGTGCTAGTTTGAAAGGATATGTGTCCCCTAGAAAAGCCATGTTTTAATCCTAATCCCATTTTGTAAAGGCAGCCATTTCTTCTAATCCTTATTCAGCATTGTACTTTGAAACTGTAATTAGATAATCTCCCTGGAGATGTGATGCAATCAAGAGGGGTTGTTAAACTGGATTAGGTGATGACATGTCTCCACCCATTTGGGTGGGTCTTGATTAGTTTCTGAAGTCCCATAAAAGAGGAAACATTCTGGAGACAAGAGATTCAGAGACAGTAGAGAATGCTGCAGCACCACAAAGCAGAGAGTCCATGAGCCAGTGACCTTTGGAGATGAAGAAGGAAAATGCCTCCCAGGGAGCTTCATGAAACCAGAAGCCAGGAGAGAAAGTTAGCAGATGATGCCATGTTCACCATATGCCCTTTCAGCTGAGAGAGAAGCCCTGACTGTGTTCGCCATGTGCTTTCTCACTTGAGAGAGAAACCCTGAACTTTGTCAGCCTTCCTGAACCAATGTATCTTTCCCTGGATGGATGCTTTAATTGGACATTTCTACAGATTTGCTTTAATTGGGGCATTTTCTCAGCCTTAGAGCTTTAAATTAGCAACTTATTAATTTCCCCTTTTTAAAAGCCATTCCATTTCTGGTATATTGCATTCTGGGAGCTAGCAAACTAGAGCATCATGGAAGGTGGGGACCAGGACAACTACGGTGTCCCACAGTGTCCTACTCACTTAAGGTTTTCAGCACTTGTTTTGTTATTATTTACTCTCAGTTGTTTTCTAGAGCTCTAGGAAAGTTGTTTCTGACAGATTCTTCTGGGTTTCCAATGTTTCTGTGGGGATCTTTCATCAGCAGTGTTTTACTTCTCCTTCAAACTGACATCATTCCTGCCATCTTGACTTTTGTTTTCTGTTTCATGTCTCCTTTTTCCCCTTCTACTCCTCATTTACTGTTTTCTTCTTAAATAAGTGAGTATTTTCTAGCGTGATATTTCATTCTTTTTTTTGCTTTTCCGCTATAGTTTTAGATATTTTCTTAATGGTTGCTCTAGGGTATGTCATATGAATCTTCATTTATGATAATTCCCTTCAGATTGATAACAACTCAATATCAGTGAGATATGGAAATGTTACTCCATTATAGCTTTATTCCCTCTGCTGCTTTTTTGCTTAATTGTAATACCTATTGTGTCTAAACATGTTAAAAGCCAACATTACTTTGTGTTCTAGTTTGCTAGCTTCCAGAATGCCAGATACAAGAAATGGAATGGCTTTTACAAAAGGGAATTTAATAAATTACAAGTTTACAGTTCTAAGGCCACAAAAATGTCCCAATTAGAGCAAGGATTTAGAAATTTCCACTCTAAGGCATCCAAGGAAAGATAGCTTGTTTCTTTCCAGGCCAAGGAAGTTCAGGGTTTCTCTCTCAACTGGAAGGGCACATGGTGAACATAGTGATGTTTGCTAGCTTTCTCTCCCAGCTTCTTGTTTCATGAAGCTCCCCTGGGGCATATCCCTTCATTAACTCCAAAGGTGTCTGGTGGCATTGGCTCTTGACCTCATGGTTCTGCTTGGCTCTGCTGTGGCTTTTTCATAACTCTGAAAAGGGAATCTCTCCAAAATGCTTCCTCTTTTAAAGGATTAATGGATGCAGTCACAACTCCCTGGAAGCTATCTGATCATAAGTTACCACCCACAATTGGGGGGGATCATATCTCCATGGGAACAATCAAAATGCTCCCAGCAGGCAATACTGAATGAGTATTAAAGGTCATGGCTTTTCTGGGGTCCACCACAGATTCAAACTGACGTACCTTGTAATAGTTTTTTTTATAATTTTAGAATTATTCTATTCTTATGTCTATTTTTTCTCCTGCTATGTGGAATCTACAATTAATCTCATGTAGCATTCAGTGAATTTTTCATTCTGGGCATTGTAATTTTTATAACGATCAGCTTGATTTTGTTTTTTTAATATATCTTTCATGTGTCTTGCATAACTTTTTTTACTATTCTTTTTACTGTTTATATTGCTTATTCATACAATACAGTATGAATACAGTAAACTCCTTTTTTTGGAAAGAAAGGCACATGAAAAACCTTACGTTCAAATTCTACATCATTAAAAACTCCTATTGGCTAAGAAAAGTATTTCTACTATAGAACTGGAGATATTAGAAAAGTGTATGATGCAGTTTGTTTGCACAGAATATTTGTATCTGAATAATGTTACAGTTATTGATAAGATTAAAAAAACATTAATCCATTTATCCACATATATATAGTCAGGCTCCTAAATATTAATAATATAAAATTTACAGGAAGCATAGCATTGAACTGCACCCTTGTTCCTTTTTCATTAAGCAAAGGATAAGAGATTTGGCATTTCCATCTTTTTCCTATGAGTCTCTCTGTTGTTACCACCAGCTGGTTCTATACATTGCTGAACACCATGGAAGCATACTGCTCATAAGACACCAGGATCCAGTCATCCTGTTCCTATTGTAGTATCTGAATATGTCTGTCAACCGCAGCAAGACAATGCAGCCTTGAATGAAGTCACTGAAGGCAATCTGCTTTCTTCCTGGTCCATCAAACTTTGAAATAAGGATATCGTGAAACTGGTCAGAGAACCAGTACCCAAAACCTGAAAGTGCTTGCCTGAGTTCACTTTGTCAAACTTCACAAAGTTGTCACTGTCATAGGTGTGGAAGATATTCTGCCAGTCTGTGATGTACTTCCAGACACCAGTGAACTCGCTGAAGTTCACACCAGCCTTACTCTCTTGGTCAAACATGACAGTCACAGAATTAAATGAAATCCATGTACCATTGATAAGTGCTTGCTGAAGCTCATTTCTGATATTTCTGTCTTATCAACCTTCTGGGGGATGTTTCAAGTGAAGCTGTAGTCTGACAGGTACAGGGGCCAGGTGGTACTGGTAGGAGGCCAGGATCCCAAGTATGGCTGGGTTGAGTTGCAGATGCAGACAGTTACATAACTTTTTGAAAATATAAAATGTATTTGTGAGATACAGTGATGGATGGGGCCAAGATGACGGCTTAGCAATGTGCGTGTTTTAGTTTGTCCTCCAGAACAACTACTAAATAACCAGAAACAGTACAGAACAGCTCCCAGAGCCACGTCAGTGACCAGATACACAGCGTACCCCAGTCAGGACCAGCTGGACCAGCTGTGAGTCTCCCCAGAACCGTGAATTCCCCAAGATGCAGAGGCCAGAGCCCATCCCCCAAAGCCTTCCCAGAGGTGAAAGGAAAGAGACTTTATCAGCAGCAGGGGCTGAGCCCAACCAAACACCAATTGTGGCATTAATTAACAAATTCTGACTACTACAAATAGGCCCCCAGCTCAGGTGAACCTGCTCAAGGTGGAGGTCGCTCATTGGGCAAACAGAAAAAGAGGAAAGGGGAGGAAACAGAGGTTTTTGTGGCTGTGTTTCTACAGAGGCTTTGCTGTCTCTGGATTCAGTGGCAGGACTTCTTGGGCTGCAACTGCCCCAGGCATAGGTAGAAACAGACTGCTTTCAGGGCTGTCTCCCATCTGTGCCTTCCCCAGGGGAGAGGGAAAGCCCAACTCAGGTGGAATCCCTCCATGAAGGAATTCAGACCCCAGGGCTTGGCAATTCGAAGCCATTAAAACCAGCCCACAGGTCAAGATGGCGGCTTAACAATGTGTGCATTTTAGTTCATCCTCCACAACAACTACTAAATAACCAGAAACAGTACAGAACAGCTCCTGGGGCCATGTCAGTGACCAGACACACAGCATACCCCAATCTGGACCAGCTGGACTGGCTGCGAGCCCCCTCAGAACCGTGAGTTCCAAAAGCGGCAATGGCCAGAGCCCCTCGCCAACAGGCTACTTTACAGAGGGGAAAGGAAAGGAACTTTACCAGGAGGAGGGACTGAGCACAATCAAACGCCAATTGTGGAATTAATTAACCAATTCTGACTACTAAAAATAGGCCCCCAGCTTAGGAGAACCTGGTCAAAGTGGAGGTTGCTCATTTTTGCCCTGGCACCAAGGGGGTAGGGCTGAAAGAAAAAAGGGGGAAAAAAGAAGGAAACAGAGGTTTTTGTGGCTGTGTTTCTACAAAGGCTTAACTGCCTTTGGATATAGTGGTAGGACTTCTCAGGCTGGAACTGCCCCCATGCATAGGCAGAAGTGAGCTCTTCTGGGGGCTTGTCTGGAGCCTTTGCCTTCCCCAGGGGAGAGGTGAAACTCAACTCAGGTGGAATCCCTCCATCAAGGAATTCAGACACCAGGACTTGGTAATTTGAAGCCATTAAAACCAGCCTACAACCTCTCCTCTGTCTCCACCATGCCCCCAGCAGGGAGAGTCTGCCAAAGTTAAACATAGCCCATCATCTTACACTGGTAAGATGCAGGCAGACAAGCACCACATACTGGGCAGGATAAGAAAACCAGAGTCCATAGACTTCACAGGAAAGTCTTTCAACCTGCTGGGGCTCACCCTCAGGGAAAATCGATGCAGATGACTCTTTCTTCCTGATAGGAGGCCAGTTTGGTCTTGAAAAATCTGGCTGGGGTCTATAATGTCTAAGTAGACCCTCCTAAGGGTGGGGGGGGGGAAAGGCACCATATAAGCAGAGCAAGAAACAAGAAAACAAGAACTGAAAAATTCTCCCCTGTTAAACAAAACTTAAGCTAGAGGTCCAGATAAAGCTGAAGTGAATGTCAAAGAAAAGATAGACAACAAATTCATCCAGCAAGAAAACCCTGGGTAAAAAAATTGAAAGCAATGTCCAGAATAAACTAATTAAGGTAATTAAATGCCTTGATGTCAGCAAAAAATAACAATCACACTAGGAAAATTAAAGATATGGCCCAGTCAAAGGAACAAACCAACTATTCAAACGACATGCAAGAGCTGAAACAATTAATTCAGAATGTATGAACAGACATGGAAAACCTCATCAAAAACCAAATCAGTGAATTGAGGGAGGATATAAAGAAGGCAAGGAATGAACAACCAGAAGAAATTGAAAGTCTGAAAAAACAAATCACAGAACCTATGCGAAAGAAAGGTACAGTAGAAGAGATGAAAAAATGATGGAAACCTACAATGGTAGATTTCGAGAGACAGAACATAGGATTAGTGAACTAGGGGATGGAACATCTGAAATCTGGCAAGAAAAGAAAACATAGGGGAAAATGGAAAAATATGAGCAGGGACTCAGGGAATTGAAAGGCAATATGAAGCACATGAATATACGTGTTGTGGGTATCCCAGAAGGAGAACAGAAGGGAAAAGGAGGAGAAAAACTAATGGAGGAAATTATCACTGAAAATTTCCCAACTCTTATTAAAGACTTAAAATTACAGATCCAAGAAGTGCAGCGTACCCCAAAGAGAATAGATCCAAATAGACATATTCCAAGACATTTACTAATCAGAACATGAGAGGTCAAAGAGAAAGAGAGAATTTTGAAAGCAGCAAGAGAAAAGCAATCCATCACATACAAGGGTAGCCCAATAAGACTATGCGCAGAGCTCTCAGCAGAAACCATGGAGGCAAGAAGACAGTGGGATGATATATTTAAATTATTAAAAGTGAAAAACTGCCAACCAAGAATTCTATATCCAGCAAAACTGTCATTCAAAAATGAGGGAGAAATTAAAACATTTTCAGACAAAAAATCACTGACAGAAATTGTGACCAAGAGACCTGCTCTGCAAGAAATACTAAAAGGAGCACTAGAGACAGATATGAAGACAGAAGAGAGAGGTGTGGAGAAGAGTGTAGAAAGGAAGACTATGAGTAAAGGTAAAAAGAAGGAAAATTAGATATGACATATAAAATCCAGAAGGCAAAATAGTAGAAGAAAGTATTATCCGTGCAGTAATAACACTGAATGTTAATGGATTAAACTCTCCAATCAAAAGACATAGTCTGGCAGAATGGATTAAAAAACAGGACCCATCTATATGCTGTCACTACTCAAAGGACATGAGGGCAAGGACACAAACGGACATTTACACATCAATGTTTATAGCAGCATTATTTACAATTACCAAGAGATGGAAGCAGCCAAAATGCCCATCGACAGAAGGCTGGCTAAAGAAACTGTGGTATTTACATAAGACAGAATATTATGCAGCTGTAAGACAGAATAAAGTTATAAAGTATGTAACAACATGAATGCACCTTAAGGACATTATGCTGAGTGTGATTAGCCAGAAACAAAAGGACAAATACTGTATGGTCTTACTGATATGAACTGACATTAGTGAATAAACTTGGAATATTTTGTTGGTAACAGAGACCATCAGAAGATAGAAATAGGGTAAGATTTGGGTAATTGGAACTGAAGGTATACAGACTGTGCAACAGGACTGAATATAAAAACTCAAAAATGGGCAGCACAATACTACCTAACTGTAAAACAATTATGTTAAAGCACCGGATGAAGCTGAATATGAGAATGATAGAGGGAGGAGGGCTGGAGTATAAATGAAATCACAAAGAAAGATAGATGATAAAGATTGAGATGGTACAATCTAGGAATGCCTAGAGTGTATAATGATAGTGACTAAATGTACAAATTTTTAAAATGTTTTTGCATGAAGAAGAACATAAGAATGTCACTACTGCAGTGTGCTGAAAATAGATGGTAATTAATATTTTAAAATTTCAACTTATGTGTGAGACTAAAGCAAAAAATGTTTGTTACAAAATTTATATTTTGATTAGTGCATTTCCTAATATAACTTATGTAGATAGTTTGATTGAACACCATAAGTACTTGGAATCTCAGGTAGGACATTAGATTTTGTTGATTTGTCCAGAGTGATGCCCGATGAATCCCAGAGTGATTAGATCAGTGAGTGGAAAAGTACTTGCAAAGTCCCCTTCAGGGAATGGTGAGAACGGGGGAAAACTCAACTTCTGCAAGTTGAATTTTTGATATTCTCACAAGTAGTGTGAACAACCAAATCTATAGGCTGAGCCCCCAGTCTTGGGGTTTGTTCATAAGAAACTTATCCCCACAGCGGATAGGTCAAGCCTACTGAAAATTAGGCCTAAGAGTCACCCCTAAGAGAACCTCTTTTGTTGCTCAGATGTGGTCTCTCTCTCCAGCCAAGACAGCAAGCAAACTCACCACCCTCCCCCTGTCTACGTGAGACATGACTCCCAGGGGTGTGGATCTTTCTGGCAACATGGGACAGAAATCCCAGAATGAGCTGAGATTCAGCATCAAGGGATTGAGAAAAACTCTAGAATGAGCTGAGACCCAGCATCAAGGAATTGAGAAAACCTTCTCGACTAAAAGGGGGAAGTGTGAAATGAGACAAAGTGTCAATGGCTGAGAGATTCCAAACAGAGTCGAGAGGTTATCCTGGAGGTTATTCTTATGCATTAAATAGATATCACCTTTTTAACCAAGATGTAATGGAGAGGCTGGAGGGAACTGCCTGAAAATGTAGAGCTGTGTTCCAGTAGCCATGTTACTTGATGATGATTGCATAATGATATAGCTTTCACAATGTGACTGTGTGATTGTGAAAACCTTGTGTCTGATGCTCCTTTTATCTACCTTGTTAACAGATGAGTAGAACATATGGAATAAAAATAAATAATAGGAGGAACAAATGTTAAAATAAATTTAGTTTCAAATGCTGGTGATCAATGAAAGGGAGGGGTAAGGGGTAGGGTGTGTAAAAAATTTTTTTCTGTTTTTCTTTTATTTTTCTGTTGTCTTTTTATTTCTTTTTCTGAATTGATGCAAATGTTCTGGGAAATGATCATGATGATGAATATGCAACTATGTGATGATATTGTGAATTGCTGAGTGTATGTGTTGGGAATGTTTGTGTTTCTTTCTTGTAATTTTTTTAATTAATAAAAAATTTTTAAAAACCAGCCTACAACTTCTCCTCTGTCTCCACCACACCCCAAGCAGGGACAGTTTTCCAAAGTTAAAGGTGTCACAACATCTTTTGCTGGTGGGACCCACAAGCAGACAAGCCCCACATGTTGTGCAGGATAAGAAAAACAGAGCCCAGAGACTTCACAGGAAAGTCTTTTAACCTGCTGGGTCTCACCCTCAGGGAAAACTGACGCAGGTGACTTCTTCCTCCTGACAGGAGGCCAGTTTAGTCCGGGAAAACCCAGCTGGAGTCTATAATACCTATGTAGACCCTCCTAAGGGTGGGGAGGGAAAAGGCACCATACAAGCAGGGTAAGAAACAAGAAAACAAGAACTGAAAAATTATCCTCTGTTAAACAAAAACCTAAGTGGGAGGTCTTTGAACTGAAGGTCAAAGAACAGATAGACAACAAATACATCTAGTAAGAAAGTCCTGGGTAAGAGAAGTGAAAGCAATCTCCAGAATAAACTAATTAAGGTAATTAAACTTCTAGAAGCCAGCAAAAAATAACAAATCACACCAGGAAAATTGAAGATATGACCCATTCAAAGGAACAAACCAATAGTTCAAATGAGATACAAGAGCTGAAACAATTAATTCAGATTATACGAACAGACATAGAAAACCTCATCAAAAACCAAATCAATGAATTGAGGGAGGATATGAAGAGGCAAGGAATGAACAAAAAGAAGAATTTGAAAGTCTGATAAACAAATCACAGAACCTGTGGGAATGAAAGGTACAGTAGAAGAGATGAAAAAAACAATGGAAACCTACAATGGTAGATTTCGAGAGACAGAACATAGGATTAATGAACTGGAGGACGGAACATCTGAAATCCGACAAGAAACAGCAACTATAGGGGGAAAAATGGAAAAATATGAACAGGGACTCAGGGAAATGAATGATAATTTGAAGTGCACAAATATACGAGTTGTGGGTGTCCCAGAAGGAGAAGAGAAGGGAAAAGGAGGAGAAAAACTAAAGGAAGAAATTATCACTGAAAATTTCCCAACTCTTATGAAAGACCTAAAATTACAGATCCAAGAAGTGCAATGTACCTCAAAGAGAATAGATCCAAATAGACATACTCCAAGACACTTACTAGTCAGAATGTCAGAAGTCAAAGAGAAAGAGAGGATCTTGAAATCAGCAAGAGAAAAGCAATCCATCACATACTAGGGAAACCCAATAAGACTATCTGTAGATTTCTCAGCAGAAACCATGGAGGCAAGAAGACAGTGGAATGATATATTTAAATTACTAAAAGAGAAAAACTGCCAACTAAGAATTCTACACCCAGCAAAATTGTCCTTCAAAAATGAGGGAGAAATTAAAACATTTTCAGACAAAAAATCACTGAGAGTATTTGTGACCAAGAGACCAGCTTTGCAAGAAATACTAAAGGGAGCACTAGAGACAGACATGAAAACACAAAAGAAAGAGGTGTGGAGAAGAGTGTAAAAAGAAGGAAAATTAGATATGACATAAAAATTCAAAAGACAAAATGGTAGAAGAAAGTACTCCCCATACAGTAATAACACTAAATGTTAATGGATTGAACTCCCCAATCAAAAGACATAGACTGGCAGAATGGATTAAAAAACAGGATCCTTCTATATGCTGTCTACAGGAAACACATCTTAGACCCAAAGATAACCACAGGTTGAAAGTGAAAGGTTGGGAAAAGATATTTCATGCAAATAACAATCAGAAAAGAGCAGGAATAGCTATACTAATATCCAACAAATTAGACTTCAAATGTAAAACAGTTAAAAGAGACAAAAAAGGACACTATGTACTAATAAAAAGAACAATTCAATATGAAGACATAACAATCATAAATATTTATGCACCAAACCAGAATGCCCCAAAATACATGAGGCAAACACATCTGAATTCTACCAAACATTCCAGAAATAATTAGTGCCAAACCTGCTCAAACTCTTCAAAAAAATTGAAGTGGAGGGAAAGCTACCTAATTCATTCTATGAAGCCAACATCACCCTCATACCAAAACCAGGCAAAGATATTACAAAAAAAGAAAACTACAGACCAATCTCCCTAATGAATATAGATGCAAAAATCCTCAACAAAATTCTAGCAAATCAAATCCAGCAACACATTAAAAGAATTATACATCATGACCAAATAGGGTTCATCCCAGGTATGCAAGGATGGTTCAACATAAGAAAATCAATTAATGTAATACACCATATCAACAAATCAAAGCAGAAAAATCACATGATCATCTCAATTGATGCAGAGACGGCATTTGACAAAATTCAACATCTTTTCCTGTTGAAAACACTTTAAAGGATAGGAATACAAGGGAACTTCCTTAAAATGATGAAGGGAATATATGAAAAATCTATAGCTAATATTGTCCTCAATGGGGAAAAACTGAAAACTTTCCCCCTAAGATCAGAAACAAGACAAGGAAGTCCACTATTACCACTGTTATTCAACATTGTATTGGAAGTTCTAGCCAGAGCAATTAGACAAGAAAAAGAAATACAAAGCATCAAAATTGGAAAGGAAGAAGTAAAACTGTCACTGTTTGCAGATGATATGACACTACATGTCGAAAATCCTGAAAAATCCACAGCAAAACTACTAGAGCTCATAAACGAGTACAGCAAAGTGGCAGGTTACAAGATAAACTTTGAAAAATCTGTAGTGTTTCTATACAATATTAATGAACAATGCAAGGGGGAAATCAAGAAATGAATTCCATTTACAATTGCAACTAAAAGAATAAAATAATTAGGAATAAATTTAACTAAAGAGACAAAAGACCTATACAAAGAAAACTACAAGAAACTGTTAAAAGAAATTACAGAAGACCTAAATATATGGAAAGGCATACCATGTTCATGGATTGGAAGACTAAATATAGTTAAGATGTATATTCTACCTAAATTGATTTACAGATTCAACGCAATACTAATCAAAATCCCAACAACTTACTTTTCAGAAATAGAAAAACCAATAAGCAAATTTATCTGGAAGAGCAGGGTGCCCCGAATTGCTAAAAGTATCTTGAGGAAAAAAAAAAAAAAAGAAGCTGGAGGTCTCACATTGCCTGACTTTAAGGCACATTATGAAGCCACAGTGGTCAAAACAGCATGGTACTGGCATAAAGACAGATATATTGACCAATGGAATCGAATAGAGTGTTCAGATATAGACCCTCTCATCTATGGACATTTGATCTTTGATAAGGCAGTCAAGCCAACTCACCTGAGACAGAACAATCTCTTCAATAAATGGTGTCTAGAGAACTGGATATCCATATGCAAAAGAATGAAAGAGGACCCATATCTCACACCCTATACAAAAGTTAACTCAAAATGGATCAAAGATCTAAATATTAGGTCTAAGATCATAAAACAGTTAGAGGAAAACATAGGGAAATATCTTATAAATCTTATTATTGGAGGCGATTTTATAGACCTTACACCCAAAGCAAGCGTACTGAAGAAAAATAAATAAAGGAGAACTCCTAAAAATTAAACACTTTTGTGCATCAAAGAACTTCATCAAGAAAGTAAAAAGACAGCCTACACAATGGGAGACAATATTTGGAAATGACGTATCAGATAAAGGTCTAGTATCCAGAATTTGTAAAGAAATTGTTTAACTCAACAACAAAAAGACAGCCAATCCAATTACAAAATGGGAAAAAGACTTGAACAGACACTTCTCAGAAGCAGAATTACAAATGACCAAAAGGCACATGTAGAGATCCTCAACGTCCCTGGCCATCAAAGAAATGCAAATCAAAACCACAATGAGATATCATCTCACACCCACCAGAATGGCCATTATCGACAAAACAGAAAATGACAAGTGCTGGACAGGATGTGGAGAAAGAAGCACACTTGTTCACTGTTGGCGGGAATGTCAAATGCTGCAACCACTGTGGAAGGCAGTTTGGCGGTTCCTCAAAAAGCTGAATATAGAATTTCCATATGACCCAGCAATACCATTGCTAGGTATCTACTCAGAGGACATAAGGGCAAAGACATAAACGGACATGTGCACACCAATGTTTATAACAGCATTATTTACAATTGCAAAGAGATGGAAACAGCCAAAATGTCCATCAATAGACAAGTGGCTAAACAAACTGTAGTATATACATATGATGGAATATTATGCAGCTTTGAGACAGAATAAACTTATGAAGTATGTAACAACATGGATGGACCTTGAGAACAATATGCTGAGTGAGACTAGCCAAAAACTAAAGGACAATTACTGTATGGTCTCACTGATATGAACTGACATTAGTGAATAAACTTGGAATATTTTATTGGTAACAGAGACATCAGGAGAAAGAAATAGGGTAAGATATTGGATAATTGGAGCTGAAAGGATACAGACTGTGCAACAGGACTGGATAAAAAAACTCAGAAATGGGCAGCACAATACTACCTAATGGTAATATAATTATGTTAAAACACTGAATGAAGCTGCATGTGAGAATGATAGAGGGAGGAAGGCTGGGGGCATAAATGAAATCAGAAAGAAAGATAGATGTTAAAGATATTGAGATGGTATAATCTAGGAATGCCTAGAGTGTATAATAATAGAGACTAAATGTACAAATTTTAAAAATGTTTTTGCATGAAGAAGAACAAAGGAATGTCATTATTGCAGGGTGCTGAAAATAGATGATAATTAATATTTTAGAATTTCAACTTATGTGTGAGACTAAAGCAAAAAATGTTTGTTACAAAATTTATATTTTGATTAGTGCATTTCCTAATATAACTTATGTAGATAGTTTGATTGAACACCATTAAGTATTTGGAATCTCAGGTAGGACATGAGATTCTGTTGGTTTGTCCAGAGTGATGCCCCGATGAATCCCAGAGTGATTCGATCAGTGAGTAGAAAAGTATTTGCAAAGTCCCCTTCGGGGAATGGTGAGAACAGGGAGAAATTCAACTTCCCCAAGTTGAATTTTTGATATTTTCACAAGCAGTGTGGACAACCAAAGCTATAGGCTGAGCTCCCAGTCTTGGGGTTTGTTCATATGACACTTAACCCCACAAAGGATAGGTCAAGTCTACTTAAAATTTAGGCCTAAGTATCACCCCCAATAGAGCCTCTTTTGTTGCTCAGATGTAGCCTCTCTCTCCAGCCAACACAACAAACAGTCTCACCACCCTCCCCCTGTCTATGTGGGACATGACTCCCAGGGGTGTGAGCCTTCCTGGCAACGTGGGACAGAGATCCTGAAATGAGCTGAGACTCAGCATCAAGGGATTGAGAAAACCTTCTCAACCAAAAGGGGAAAGAGTGAAATGAGACAAAATATCAATGGCTGAGAGATTCCAAACAGAGTCGAGAGGTTATCCTGGAGGTTATTCTTATGCATTAAATAGATATCACCTTGTTAACCAAGATGTAATGGAGAGGCTGGAGGGAACTGCCTGAAAATGTAGAGCTGTGTTCCAGTAGCCATGTTTCTTGAGGATGATTGAATAATGATACAGCTGTCACAATGTGACTGTGTGATTGTGAAAACCTGGTGTCTGATGCTCCTTTTATCTCCCTTGTCAACAAAGGAGAACATATGGAATAAAAAATAAATAATAGGGGGAACAAATGTTAAAATAAATTTAGTTTGAAATGCTAGTGATCAATGAAAGCGAGGGGCAAGGGGTATGGTAGGTATAATCTTTTTTTTTTCTTTCCTGTGTTCATTTTATTTCTTTTTCTATTGTCTTTTTCTTTTTCTGAATTAATGCAAATGTTCTAAGAAATGATGAATATGCAACTAAGTGATGATATTGTGAATTACTGATTATGTATGCTGATGTTTGATTTGGTTTCTTAATGTTTTAGTTAATAAATAAATTTTTTAAAAAGTAAATAACTCCAATATTTAACTGCAGCAAAAAAAATGTATTTGTAATATCTGTTTTAATGTCATTGTCTACTAATTCTAACATGTATCAGTTCCCGGTTTCTTTAGATTAACTGCAATTCTCTGCTTTCTACTTCATATTTCTGTTTTATCAAAAAGGCTAGTTTTTATTTATTTGATGGCAGATGTGATTGGTTTCGTTCTGGTATCCACTTGGCTTAATGATTATTCCCAGTTGTCGGGTCAGGCAAACTCTGGCTTGACTGTTGCTGCAAGGATATTTCATGGCTGATGACGCTGGAGTCATCAGTCAGTTGATTGCATCTGCAGCTGATCACAATTGCAGTCAACTAAGGTGTAGCTCCCACCATGAGATAATCCAATCAGCTGAATGCTTCTAAGGAAGAAGAGAGACACTTTTGCTGCCTCTTCAGCCAGCAAGCGTCTCCTGTGGAATTCGTCCAAACACTTCACAGGAACCACCAGCTTCACAGCCTGTCCTATGAATTTTGGACTCTTCCATTCCCACAGTTGCATGAAACCCCTTAATAAATCTCATATTTACAGATCTCTCCTTTTCGTTATGTTTCTCTGGAGAATGCTGGCTAACACACCTTGGTACTTCACCTTAGAAAAGATATCTTGACATGCCCCACACCACTGTACACCTAGAAATTTCACTGAGGTGGAACATCTCTGTATCTTTGTTGGATTTATCTCCAATCCCCTGACATGCATACACCTTACCAATAAGTCTAGAGTAGTTGCTACCTCTTGCTCACTAGTCAAATCAGCATGATATCACCAATGTAATGAGAAGTATGTTGTGTGAGGAAGAAATGATCAAAGACCCTGAGGACAAGATTTTGACATAGGGCTGGAGATTTGATATACTGCTGAGGCAGGACAGTGAAAGTATACTACTGGCTTTGCCAGCTGAATGCGAACTGTTTCTGGTGGTCCTCATGGGCAGTTATTGAGAAAAAAAATCATTTGCCAGATCAATAGCTATATACTGGGTACCAGGTGACTGAGCAATGACCAAGCAATGGAACAGCAGCTGTAATTGGAGTCACCACCTGGTTAAGTTTATGATAATCCACTGCCATCCTCCAAGTTCCATCTGTTTTCTGCACAGGCCAAATAGGAGAGTTGAATGAGGATGTGGTGGGAATCACCAACCCCACATCCTTCAATTCCTTAAGAGTGGCATTAATCTCTACAATCCCTCCAGGAATCTGGTATTGCTTCTGATTTACTATTTTGCTAGGTAGGGGCAATCCTAGTGGCTTCCATTTGGCTTTTCCTACCATAATAGCCCTCACTCCATGAGTCAGAGAACCAGTGTGGGGATTCTGCCAGCCGCTGATAATGTCAATTCCAATTATGCATTCTAGAACTGGGAAAATAACTACAGAATGGGTCTGGGGACCCTCCGGACCCACAGGAATATGGACCTGTGCTAAAATTCCATCAATCATCTGACCTCCATAAACTCCTACTTTGACGTGTGTCTCCTGAAATTAGTGGCATTTCTGAGCCAGTGTCCAATAATCCCCCAAATATATGACCACTTCCTTTCCCCAGTTCATAGTCACCCTGGTAAAAGGCCATAGGTCTTCTTGGGGAAGGCTGGGAGGAATTATAACAGTGTAAATTTGGGGCAGTACAAAAAGGCCCCTCCCCAAAGATACCTGGCCCTCCTCTTATTCGAGGGATTCTGGGTCTATAAACTGCCTCAAGTCTGGGAACTGATTAATGGGCTGTGATTCTATGTTTCTGTAATTCAAGTTAGATTTCTGTTTCACTTGACCTAGAATTCTTATGCTTATACAGTTCAAGCAAGAATTTAGTAGACTGCCCATCTATTTTACTCCTGGTTACACCATGATCTACTAGCTAATGCCCCAAGTCTCTGTGAGTCAAAATATTTGACTCCTACTTTGAGTCTGCTGTCAATTATGATGGCCACACACACCTTGTCTATGGTGATTACATGGCTTCTGCCAACTCAGGATCCAATCATCTCCATTTTATTTAAGGATTGCAGCTCAGTGAAGCAGTTCCTACAGTAATATCTGATCTATGGAGAAGGGCAACTAGAGAGCTAGCTCTTCAGGAATGATGGAACTAATCTCATGAATTTATTTCTCAAGGTCTGGTGAAAGATGTCCTCCGGACATTCCTGGGTTGTGTAAGCAGGTCTTCCAAGATAAATCCACTCTAACAGTCCCATCTCTCTAAGCCTCTGGATCCTCTCATCTACATTATTCTGGGGCAGTTCTGGCATTTTGACCTCAGGTCATATCAGCAACATTTGGATCCATGTTTCAGCCAACCATCCAAACAAACTGTTAAAGCCCTTTCTTATGCCCAAGCTAAAACACTGAATGCAGAAACTCTGCTTAGTGGACCCATATCAATAAATTCAGCTTTATCCAACTTTATATTCTTTCCATCATTACCCCACATCCTTATATCCATTGCCACACATATTCCCAATTTCTGACTATATAGATTGGAAAACTCATGCAATTCTTTTGGGGTATAGCATACCTCACCTTTTGAAAGACAGCTTTTAGCCTGCTACTGGGCCTTAGTAGAGACTGAACAGTTAACCATGGGCCACCAAGTTACCATGAGACCTGAGTTGCCTATCATGAGCTGGGTGTTGTCTGACCAAACAAGCCATAAAGCTGGGCATGCACAGCAGCATTCTGTCATAAAACGGTAATGGTATATTAAAGATAGGGTTCGAGCAGGTCCTGAAGCTACAAGTAAGTTACATGAGGAAGTGGCCCAAATGCCCATGACCCCCACTCCTGCCACATAACCTTCTCTTTCCCAGACCAGAGCTATGGCCTCTTGGGGAATTCCTTACAATCAGTTGACTGAGGAACAGAAAACTCAAGCCTGGTTTACAAACGGTTCTGCATGATATGCAGGGACAACCCAGGAGTGGACACTATAGCACCAACCCCACTCTGGGATGTCCTTAAAGGAAAGTGGTGAGGAGAAATCCCCCCAGTGGGCAGAACTTCAAACACTGCACCTGGTTGTTCATTTTGCTTGGAAGGAAAACTGGCCAGAGGTGTGTTTGTATACTGAATCATGGGTTATTGCTAATGGTTTGACTGGATGATCTGGGACTTGGAAGGAACATGATAGGAAAGTTGGTGATGAAGAGGTCTGGGAAAGAGGTATGTGGATAGACCTTTCTGAGTGGGCAAAGAATTTGGAGATATTTGTGTCCCATGTGAAAGAAGTCACCAGAGGGTGGCTTCAGCAGAGGAAAGCTTTAATAATCAAATGGATAATATGACCTCTCCTGTGGATTCAAGTCATCCTCTTTCCTCAGCTACTCCTACCATTGCCCAATGGGCTCATGAATAAATTGGGCATTGTGGTAGAGATGGAGGTTATGCATGGGATCAACAGCATGGACTTCCACTCACCAAGACCAAACTGGCTATGGCCACAGTTGATGCCCAAACTGCCAGCAACAGAATCCACACTCAGTCCCCAATATGGCACCATTTCCTGAGGTGATTAGCCTGCTACCTGGTGGTAGGTTGGTTACATTGGGCAACTTCCATCATGGAAGGGGCAGCAAATTGTTCTAACTGGAATAAACATATATTCTAGATATGGGTTTGCATTCCCTGCACACAATGCTTCTGAAAAAACTACCAATCATAGACTTTCAGAATGCCTTATCCAACATCATGGTATTCTAAATAGCATTGTTTCTGATCAGGGAACCCACTTCATAGCAAATAAAGTGCAGGAATGGTTGCTCATGGAATTCTCTGATCTTACCATGTTATCCATCATACAGAGGCAGCTGGGTTCATAGAACAGTGGAATGGCCTTTTGAAGATCCAATTATAGTGTCAACTAGGTGGTAATACCTTGCAGGACTGTGGCAATATTCCCTAGGAGGCTGTGTATGCTGTGCATAAGTGTTCACTCTATGGTGCTGTTTCTTTCATAGTCAGGATTCACAGGTCCAGGAATCAAGGGGTGGAAACGGGAGTGGCACCACTCACTATCACCTCTAGTGTTCCATTGGGAAAATTTTTGTTTCTTGTCCCTGAAACCCTAAGCTCTGTGGTCTCCAGGTCTTAGTTCCCAAAGGAGTCCTCCTTCCAGGAGACACAACAGTGACTCCATTGAACTGGAAATTAAGACTGCCACCTGGTCACTTCGGGCTTCTCATGCCACTGAATTAACAGGCACGAAAGGGGATTACTGTTCTGTCTGGGGTGATTAATCCTGACTATCAAAGGGAAATAGGACTGCAACTACACAATAGAGATAAAGAAGAGATTTATTGGAATACAGGAAATCCCCTAGGGTGTCTCTCAGTACTACCAGGCCCTGAGATTAAAGTCAATGGAAAACTGCAACAACCCAATGCAGGCAGGGCTATCAATGGCCCAAAAACTTCAGAAATGAAGGTCTGGATCACCCCACCCAACAAAGAATTCAGACCAGTTCAAGTGCTTGCTGAGAATAAAGGGAACATGGAATGGGTAGTAGAAGAAGGTAGTGAAGTGACCATGCTACCAGCTACAAAAATGAAGGCTATGATTGTATGGCTTTTTACTCCCTGTTTTGTTATGAGTATGTTTGCATTTGTACATAAGCAAATATCTCATTTTCCTCTTATTATATGACATAAGTTATATGTATTTAAATCATAGGATATTAAGTTTAAGAGTGAATGTTACCTAAGTACTTACATCCTACTCTGAAGAGATTTAGTGCATTTCTGGTTGTATGCAAGACAGTTGAGTATTGTTAGGTGTAACATATGTCTATTATGTTTTACTTCAAATTAAGCATGTTCCAAGGTGATGTGTATAGCTGCCAAGTTGACAACGATGGGCTGTGATGATTAGGTTCTAGGGTCAACTTGGCCAAATGATTATGCCCAGTTGTCTGGTCAGGTAAGCACTGGCCTGACTGTTGCGACAAAGATATTCCATGGCTGATTCATTAAGTAACAGTTGATTGCATCTGTGGCTGATTACATCTGTGATCAACTAATTGTCGTGTGTGGTTCCCACAGCAAGATAATCCAATCACTTAAAGGCTTTTAAAGAGGAAGACTCTTTCGTTGATTCTTCAGCCTGTGAACCTCTCTTGTGCAGTTCATCCAGACCCTTCATGGGAGCTGCCAGTTTCACAGCCTGCTCTAAGGATTTTGGACTCTTCCATTCCCACAGTTGCATGAGACCTCTTAATACAACTCATATTTATAGATCTCTCCTGTTGGTTTTGTTTCTCTAGAGAATCCTGACTAACACATCAAACACAAGATTTTACTTTTGTAGGTGCTGGATATTTTTGTATTCCATAAATATTCCTTAGCTTTTATTTCTGGACACATTAAGTTATATGTCAACTGTTTGATTTCAGGAGTATTGCTTTACTAGATGTTAAGCAAAACAATCAGTACTGACATCAAGGCATTCTCTATGACCGACATATCGGGCTTCCTAAGACATTACCCAATTCCCGACAATTAGGAGGTTTTCTAGTCTGGCTGGTTGGAACAGGCACAAATCTTAGCTCCATGGACTACTAAATATAGCTCCCTATAGTTCTTTTGGAAGGTTCACTCCCTGTTCTAGGGTAGTTGCCTTACACACATGCACTGATCAGCTGAAGTTCTGGGGGGAGCACTCTGCAGACTTCCAGTGCTTTTTCTGTTCAGCTCTCTTCCCTGTGGGCATCCACCCTGTGATTTCCAGCTGTTTTTCCTACCGCCCCCACCTCCCGCCCTCACCAAAGTCATTTTCCAGTTCCCTTCCCCCAGGCAGACTGGTATGCTCTGTTAAGGTTCCTCCTTGATAGAGAGTGTCTTAGAAACTCTCTCCAGGAAGGAAGCTGGAAAATTGTAGGGCTCACTTCTTTTGTTATCTTTGTCTCAGGCACCACAATCCTAGTGCAACCTCTTGTTCAGTGTTTATAAACTTGTTTCTAATAATGCTCTGAAATTATCATTGTTTTAGTCAGTGATGTAAATTTAGTCAATGATACTCCATCATGATGCAAAGCAAAGGTTCATAATAAGTTTTTAATTCAAATTATTATATTTTTAACTTCTAAGAAGTACATTTGGTTCTTTCACAAAACAGCTAGGCCGGATCTGTTCCCATGTTCTACAGAAATTTTAATGCTTGTCATTTTTTCCTTTTACATAAAAATCATAATTATGTTATATTCCATATCTCATAATTTCAATATTTAAGTTTTATATGCCTTTATTTATTACTGATTCTTTCTAGTTCTCTATCATGCTGCTTTTTTGCTATTATACTTACACATTTCTTGACATGAGCTGTATGCACTTTTTCCTTGTGAAATTTTGCATGTTTGACAAATAAGTTAAACATGGATTTCTCAGGAGGCTTTGGTTTCCTGATTCCAATATTCATATTACCACTAATTCAGAACTATGATATACTATATGCACAGCTTTAGGTTAACTTGGCCCACAGGTAAGACCTATTTGGACAACCCATCTACAGGAGGGTTGAATACAGTTGTTTGCTCCTTCCCATAACTCACCCCATGTCCCCAGACCCAAAGGCACATTTCCTTAGAATACTCTGGTATCAGGGAATGAAGCAGATCTTCTTTTGTCTCACCATACTCTGATGTTATGCATCTTTGGTTTCTTAGATTTTCCAGGGTGGAGAATTGTCTCCTATTTCAGTCTCCACAAGAACAAGATTTGGTATCATCTCCTGTCTACTTCAGCTTGAGAGCATAAGAAACCAAAAGTAATATTTTCAAGATCTGACAAATGCCCTTAAGATGAATGCAAGTTTTCTCTCCAGATGCCTTTCCACATGAAGGTTTGGACTAAATGATTGCTCTCCTGTACTTTAATACTTATTGGATGCTTTTTATATTTTATCTATTATTTTTAGTTCCTTTCAGTGGAAGAGAAAGCCTTAAAACCGAGCCTACCATATTACAGAAAATAGAATCCCCCTAATTACTAATTATTTCCTGTCCTGTACCTGACACAAAGGCAGGTTCTGGACACAGCCCATCTACACCAACTCTACTCAGTGCGCTATGTGGACTAGCACTGCTCTGTGAACCATTTGCCAGCCCACACTGAGATCCAAATGGAATTGAGACTGAGTATCAAGCAAACCTCCATCTTATTTTGTTCCAGGCTGGTGACATCCAAGCGAAGGAGGAGCATTTATGTCATGTCCTTGGGTCTGCTAAAAATTTTGTTGACCTACTGGTCGTGACCAGGCTGTGGGTAGCACAGTACCTAAAACTGGATGATATTTCAGACTGTTGCAGGTGTTGCACATAAACTATAACAGTTATGGACTGTCTCTATGAAAATATGTGCAAATACAAGGAAACATAAAAATTATATAAAGTATCAGTATACATGATCATCTGAAGTTACAGAAATCTTTTTATTAATATCACTAAGAGAAGAAGACTGGGAGAAGTGTTTTCGGTAATCACTTATCCATCCCACAGTGTCACCTTTATTTATAGATAAACAGACAGAGAAAAAAGGTGGACCCCCCATAACAGACTATAAGTATAAGGGAATAAGTTGATAAATGTCATTTATTAGTCACTCACTTATCCAATCAAACCTGAGTGTTAACACTTGTCCAGATGAAATTCCAGTCAGACCATGGCTCCAGAAATTGGCATTTATCATTATGATTCCTTCCTCCATGCCATCCCTCAGTACCTGAACCCTCTGCCTACACTAGGGGAATTCCACATTAAAGAGTCTTGAGAGGAGGCAGAGACCATTCCCATTCATGAAAGAGGAAATTTCACTTTTACAAAAGTTCTTGTAGCCAGACATAGCAGGAGGCTGAGGCTCCCCGAGGCAGATGCCCACAACCAGACTCTGCCTCAGGACACACTGACACAGAGACACTGGGACTATGCAGAATCCATCTTGGCAGGGGTGGCCTGACTAGCAACAGGATCACCCAGTGCAGGAGCAGTGGTGTCTTACCTGCAGGTCCCATGTTCAGCATCAGGTGTGCCTGTAGATGAGCAGAAGCACCTGTGCCCAGCAGAGGCCTTAGTTCCCACAGGGGACCCGACAGAGATTCCAAACAGAGATTCTGTTCCTGGCTGTGCAGCCTCCAGTTTCTGGTTCTGTGGCTTTTCCCCAAAATAAAACAAGCCCCATTATCACATGCATAAATTCCTTAATGCTTAGATCAGAATTATCTAAATTCTATTGTGGCAACAAGAAGTGAATGGGGGAATCTGCTAAGAAATAGTTTCACATAGCAAGAATTCACAGATCTACTTTAATGGGAGCTGCAAGCCACTGAACAAATCTTCCACCTGGATATACCTCATTATACTGAAAAAACAAGCACTTTCCAACCTTTTCCTCAGCACCCTATCTCAGGATATTGGGTGCAGAGCCCTATAGACATATTTTCACCAACCCTATAAGGAGGCTGATGCACAGACATGTGGAATCCCAGCTGTGGGTTCTTATTAATAAAAACGTGATCTGAAAACCAGTGGCAACAGCACCGCCCATAGAAACTCATGCTCTGCCCAGACCTTGTGCTTCTTTAGGTCATGTCCAGGTGACTCCTGTGAACTGTAAAGTTTGGGCTCCCTGCTCTATGAGAGATGGATGCACAGAATTGCGCCTATGTATAGTTTGATAGAATGCTGAGCTCTGTGGGGGTCCTGCCTTCAGTCCGTGTTCTCTGTCTTTTCTGCAGCTAATCATACCTTGGGCAACCTCATCCATTTCTAAGGTAGGAAATATCACTTAAATGGCTTCTCTCGCAAATCTACTTTAGCCCAGACACTCCTCATAAATTCTAGGCTCATACGTCAATGGACAACTTGACAATCTCACTTATATTTCTAATGGACATCTCACATACAACTTTTCCTAAACAGTGACCCTTCAAATATGGTTCTTCCAGTGTCTTCCCCACCTCCACTGATGACCACTCCATCTTTCAATTTGCAACTCCTTTCCTTTGCACAGAGGAAATTTTTGGTGTCTTCCTCCAAAACATTTTCTCTCATAAATCCAAATTTAATCCATTCAAAAATCCTATAAACCTTCAAAATATAGACTCTATTTCCCACTATCTTCACTGCAACCAACAACTCTACCTCAAATACTGCAATAATTTCAGTTTCATCTACTCCCTCACACACCCTTCACCTCCCAATTCTATTCACAACACAGAAACCAGGCTAATTGTTTACAAAAATCATAATGCAGCTCTCCTGTCCAAAACTGTCTGATAAGTCCCATCTCATGCAGAAAAATTAAAAGTCTTCCAAAATCGACCAGGTCCATAAGCTCTGGGCATACCTCTGATCTCATCTCAGTGACCTCTGCAACCACACTGGCTTCCTGTATCTTCCCAAAACCCACAGACCCGGCCCTGCCCACTGTCATGTGCTTCACCGTGCCCTGCCTGGGAAGACCTTGCCCCAGACATCCTTGTGGACAAACCATTCATGACCCTCAAATCTTTTCTCAAAGGTCATGGCCTCAATGGGGTCTGCACAGACCACCTGATAAAACAGCATCTTTCCTCTCCCTAAGGCCTACAACTTCAGCCTCTTTCTAAGTTCAGGAATGTTTCCCAGAAGGAAAAACGGTAGGTTCCTATATCCACTACTCAGAAAATACCAGGTGGAGGGATGGTCAGTGAAGACCACCTCCCTCTCCTACGAGCCTTTCCAGTGCAGCCGTGGATCGAAAGTTGTCTTGCGGCAGCTACCTCCACCCACCTCGACTTTGATGCCAGCAAGGCTTTCTTCACCAGAGCTGCTCTCCCCTTCCCTCCCCCTCTGACCACAGCACATAATTCAATCCCCTCTTCAGACAAGAACAATCCAGGCTTAAGAGCCCTATTGCCCACTGTGAATCTAAACTAGGGGCAGCTTTTCAAACCCACGGGCTGGGACTGCAGCCAGCATTGGGACCCACAGATATGGGTAGGGGCAGAGAGGGACGGCAGGGGGGCAGAGAGGGACCAAACCCACAGGAATTAAATGAAGGAGAAACCATCAGGTCCTGCCTCTGTGCTAATATCTGAATCTGATTCCTTAGAAAAAATAAGGAAAGCGTGGAAAAACCAATCCAGGAAACACCCCAGAGGAGGGTAAGAGCTGGACGAGTCTGAACACTAGTCTCTGGGTACCAGAGACTCACAGGTGCAGGAGCCGCCCTGGGCCTTGTGGGGACAGTGATGGTCAGCACACCTCCTGTTGGGGCAGAGACACAACACCAGAGGAGGAGGAGACCAGAACTCGTACTAAGAACAAGAAAACCATCATCCTGTACAAAATCACAGAATCATCAAATAAACACACAAGCAAGGGAGGCCGAGGGCCAGATCAGGCCTGAGCTCAGGCTGACCAGGCCACAGGAAGTCTTCACTGTGGATGGTTCTGCAGACGGGACAATGCTGGGTGATGGCTGAGACCCTGTGACCACAGGTCTTGGTGGGAGAAGGTTCACAGAAGGGAAAGGAACAAGGAGCAGAGAAGATGAGCCAGCTGAGGAGTGACCCAAAGTCCACGATATCCTGAGCCCTGAGCACCCTCAGGGCTCCACAGCTGTCTTCTACCCCCACATGCTAATCTCAGCACAGGGAACACATGGATTCTAGAAGGTTCTCAGGACAATTTATTTCCTGTTTAGTTTAAAATATTCCTCTCCCTCAATTGGTTCATTAACCCCGCTTAATAGAAAGATTTTGTGAAAACAAAATCAGACCCAGATTTTCATTTTCAAGGGAAGAAGGAAGGGGCAGCTCGAGGCAACATGAAGTTAAGACAGGCATGGAGACGACCAATACCCAACTCTGCTACCACAGGAAAGGTGACTGAGGCAGGGAGCACAGGTCAGTGTGGGTAGGAAGTTGTGGGGACACAGGATGAACCCTGCCCACATCTTCACATTATACTAATGGGAATGCAGACATACACCATGCCAGCTGCAGAGAGAAGAGTCTTCATGTCTCAAAGGAAGGGGTTCCTGAAGTCACAGGTGAGGAGATGAACAACTCTTATATCACTCAGTCCCACACAAGGCAGCTTTCTCACACTACAGAAAAAAATAATTAAGAACAAGTTCAGGTCCATCACTGTAAATACTGGCATCATGAACAGCCCTCCATACATATCAAATGTCCAAATCCAAGGAATCCCCATTACCCAGGCATGTCCTCTCTGCCCAAACCCCTCTCCCATTTCAGGCCCTCCAGGGTTTCACCTTTAGAAGCTGTGAAAGACACATCAGAGCCCTGGGTACTGTCACCACCTGGAGAGGAACAAAAACAGGATCTGGTCAGAGATCCCAGGGGAGATATGAAAAAAGAAGGAATTATGGGGTAGGTGAGCTGCCCCGTGGGCTCCCGTCTACGCTCCCCCAAAGTTTCAGGGATCAGATTCATACCCTCCATTCCACCTCCCACTCCGTCCCACCACTTACCAGCAGCCTGAGTATAGCTCCCTCGTTTTCCACCTGTGGGAAAAAACAACTAGTGAGAGGCAGGACATGAGGTCCTGGAGATCTAGTCCTGGATCCCAGGGAAGTATCCAGAATTGTGACTGCAGACCCAGGTTGGGATCAGGAAACATGAAGAAAGCAGATGTGTGGACTACTCTTTCTGTCCTCTTTGGTGTCTGCCCTCACCAGGGACCTTCCCATCTGACTGCTGGGAACAGGAACCTTGAATCATCACTGTGGGAAAATTATCCTTCATTCTCTGATAGTTTTATAAGTGTTAGCTAATAGACCCCAGACTGGAAATATACATGAGTGAGGAGGGGCTTCATGGTACCAGGGAAGGGGACAGAGAAAACTCTATCTGGGCCTGGAACCCTTGAGTGGGACAAGAACCCTCAGACCCCACCCCCTTCCCTACCTGAGCTCTTCTTCCTCCAGATCAGAAATCCTGCCACCACAGCCATGGTAGCTCCAAGGAGAACCAGGCCAGCCACGATTCCCAGGATGCGGATGGTCGTATGGAAAGGTGGCTCTGGAAGGGAAGGAAAGGTCAGAGGGCCTGACACCCAGGCCTCAGCATTGACCCTGCTGGAGGAGCTCAGAAGGGCTCCTGCTCTCCCTGAGAAGAAACCCCATCCTCATCCCCCTTCTTACCCCATCTCAGGGTGAGGGGCTCAGACAGCCCCTCATGCTGCACATGGCACGTGTATCTCTGCTCCTCTCCAGGGAGAACCACCACAGCTGCCCACTTCTGGAAGGTTCCATCCCCTGCAGGCCTGGTCTCCACAAACTCCGTGTCCTGGGTCTGGTCCTCCCCCTCCCGCTGCCAGGTCAGTGTGATCTCCGCCGGGTAGAAGCCTAAGGCCCAGCACCTCAGCGAGACCTCACGGTCAGAGATGGGGTGGTGGGTCACGTGTGTCTTTGGGGGGTCTGTGGGATAATCAGAAACTCTAAGAACTTTCTATTAACTCTTATGGACATTCAAGGACTGCTCATGGGATCATCCTGAGAAGGGACAGGAAAGTTTTGCTTGAGGAGGCAGTGCAAATCCCAGAGACCAGACAGGATTAGGAGACAAAGGACAAGTCCTATTCTTTGGAAATTCTAGGATCAGGGACTTCTAGACCTGTTCTGAATTGAGACCCAGTGACTCAGCAAAGTGGGAGTCAAACCTCCAAAGACAATGGTTTTGGGGCAGAGAACAGGGCCCGAATGTCCCAGGTAGTTCCCCAGGCTGCCAGGGTCAAAGGGGACTGCTAACTTAAAATCGTGGAACTGTAACACATATCCAACTCTGAAATTTATTTTATATATTTCATATAAATATATAAAATTTTATAACTAAATTGTTAGTTATAACTAATTGTTGTGGTGTGTTTTATAACTAACTGTTGTGATGTGTTTTGAAATTTATTGCTTTTTTTTCTTGTATATACAATTTTAAAATGCTTTAAAAAAGGGAAATGCTAACCAGTTACTTTAGGAATCCTCTCCTTCTACCCCTGGAGATGTTGGATCCTTTCATTATTCCTGACAGAGGTCAGGCCCTCTGGGTGAATCCCTCTCTGGTTCAAGGTCTGGAAAACCAGGCTGACTCCTCCCTCTCTGGACTGGAGGCAGGACAGTGTTCTGGCATCAATCTTATTTCCTCTTCCCTGTGGGAGGCCAGATGGGGGCGCAGTCCCAGCCCGAGGGAAAACCGGGAGGTGCCCTGGTACCTGTGCGCTGCAGCGTTTCCTTCCCTTTCTCCAGGTATCTCTGGAGCCACTCCACGCACCTGCCCTCCAGGTAGGCCCTGATGTACTCTGCATACTGGGCCGCCTCCCACTTGTGCCGGGTCATCTGAGCCACTGTGCCCGCCGCCGTCCAGGAGCGCAGGTCCTCGTTCAGGGTAAGGTAATCGCGACCGTCATAGGCGTGCTGATGGTACCCGCGGAGGAGGCGCCCATCGGGCCCCACGTCACAGCCAAGCATCCCCTGGAGAGTGTGAGACCCTGGCCCCGCCCCCACGGTCAGCTCAGCAGGCTTTTCCCGACCCTGAGAAGTGAGTGGTCGGAGACCATTTGGGTCTAAACTGAAACTAAACCCAGTAAAAGTTCACGCCGCTCTAAGGACTGGTGGGTCCCGCGGCCTCGGGGTGAACCTTAGACACAGACTCCGGGCGACCCCGGCCCGTCTGCGGGTTTCCCGGGTTCGTGACCTGCACCCCGGGCCCCGCGCCGCTCACCGGCCTCGCTCTGGTTGTAGTAGCCGCGCAGGGTCCGCAACGCCACTCGATCAGTCTGTGCGTTCGTCTTGGCGATCCGCGTGTACTCCTCCGAATGCTCCGGCCCCTCCTGCTCCACCCATGGCGCCCGCGGCTCCATCCTTGGACTCGCCGCGTCGCTGTCGAACCGCATGAACTGCGTGTCGTCCACGTAGCCGACCGCGATGTAGCGGGAATCCCCGCGGTCGGGCCGGGACACGGCGTTGCTGAAATACCTCAGGGAGTGGGGGCCTGGGGGCGGGGGGAGGGGGTGAGACCGGCCCGACCCTCCCCCCACGGCTTCCCGGGCTCCTGCTCCCCCTCCCCGGAGGCATTTCCCCCCCGACCCCGCACTCACCCGCCCGGGTCTGGGTCAGGGCCAGGACCTTCGAGAGCAGCAGGAGGAGGGCTCGCGGCGCCATGGCCGGGGTCCCCGGGTCTGGAGAGGATCCGAGTCCGGGCGGGTCCGCAGGGACTTTATAACCGGGAGCTGCGGGGACACTGATTGGCTTCTCCAGGAACCGGAGCCGCAATGGGAGTGAGCCCTGGGGCCGCGTCACGAGTGTCCCGGCAGGAGGACCTGACACAGGTTGTGAGAGGGAAAGTGAAACTCGGGGAGATGGGGGATCCCCAGCGCTCGGCCTCCCCCGCCACACACACCAACCTCGGGGCGAGACCCGAGACCCGGGACCTGGGACCGGCCCTGACCCTCTCCCCCTGCACCGAGCACTCCGTCTCCCGGAGTCCTTTCCTTCCCGGAATCCCTCCCCCTGAGCCTCATTCCCTGCCTCCCACCCTCACCTCTCCCCAGGGATTGTGCTAATAAAAAAAACAGACCCCAGCGAATTAGATGCCAGAGACGAAACTCCCTACCTGGGAAGGTGGGGAGCCCGGGTTCTCTTTTTAAACCTGGAGAAGTTGTCCTTGGGGTACCAGATGAAGATTCCCATAGAGACCAGGTTCCTATTTGTTAACTACAAAAGGCAACACGATCTTGACAATGCCTGAGAAATCAAGAATCTCTTCTGTAAAAGACATTAGATTGTGATTGTTCCGTTAATGCACAAATTTTCCAACAAAAATTTAAAAAAAATAAAAGAAATGATTTTGGCCCCTTCATTTATAAATGTGTCTACGTGACACTGCAATGAGTCTCACAACTCTCAAGTTTTATTTTCCCAAACAATGTATTTTTGACTCCTAGTTGCTGTATATTAAAGTTAACTTCATTTCATACTTTGAGTTTATTTGTAGCCTCAGGAGGTCTCTTCAATGCAAAAAAAAAAAAAAGCAGGTGAAAACACAATTGGTTACTGTATTCACCCAGAAGAGGGGACAAACTATAATCACCTCAAAGTCAGTGTTCCATGCACTCAAAATGCCTTGCTCAGTGCTCATGCATTGCCTGTGCTTATGAATTATTAACCCCAAAAGGATGTGCATATTTTATTGGGAACCTTGGTATAATTTTGATTAACCTGATTAACATAAGGAGGAAATTATCTTTTAGGCAGCCTCACAGAATGTATTAAACACCAATGACAAAGAATTCTCTAACTATGCCCTGTAAATAAATTGTTTAAAATGTATATATTTAAAACTAAAAATTCCACTACTTTAGAATGTGTTACCCCTGATTCTTTCCTCCTCTCCTGCTTTTCCAGCCTTTCTCTCTGCCTATTTTCCTTCAGGCACCCTTCTGCCCTTAGTCTCTGCCACCCTCTTTCTCCTCAGCTGTGACACTAGTGCCATCTGGCCCTGCCATCCACAATCTGTTCTCCCCACATAGATCAAGATCCTACTAAGAAAAGTCAGATGGCTAACTCAGGGAAAGAAATAAGCTGATCACAGTAGACTGGGGCAAAGGATTACCAGATTTAGGAGAGGTAATGAGCTTCCCAGGCTGATAGACTATTTCATAGGGAGAGAATGGAACTTTGGGAACCCTATAAATGGGGCAATTCCTAAAGCCATGAGCAAACGCCCAGGACAAAAACACATGCTCAGAAAAGACTGGAAAGGACAATATGCTTGTACCTGGAACTTTTCTTCATGTCCGTTGCCAAGAGGGCCCTGAATGAAAGCACCAGCCAACACAGAGCCAATCTGCAAAGACTGTTAGAGCTGTATTTTGCATCTATTACTTTTGTTTTGTTTGCTTATTTTTAAAATAAAGTTTAAGAAAAATTATGAATTTCCAGGGAAATGCAAAAATACAGGATTTATATATTTCATAGTCAGATTCATGTGTCAACTTGGCTAGGTGGTGGTGGTACCCTGATTGTCTGGCTGGGAAAGTGCTGACCTGTCTTTTGCTATGAGGATATTTCATAGAATTAGATCATGATCATGCGTCTAACATCCACAGCTGATTCCATTTGTAATCAGCCAAGAGGAGTGTCTTCTTTAATGAGTGACACTTAATATAATCACTGGAAGCCTTTAAAGGAGGATTCAGGAGAGACAGGCTCTCTTCCTGCTTTGGCCCTCAAGCCTCTCCTGTGGAGTTCACCCAGACCCTCCATCAGAATCATCAGCTTCACAGCCTGCCCTGCTGATTTTGGACTCTATGTTCCCATGGTTATGTGAGACACTTTTATAAATTTTATATTTATGAATATTTCCTGTTGATTCTGTTTCTCTAGAGAACCCTAACTAATACAGCTTGGTACCAGGAGTGGTTCTTAAGAAGCAGAGTCTTAAAAATGTGTTTTTATGGATGATTTTCTAAATGACTAGACTCAAAGGTATTAAGGACTCTGATTTCCATAATCAAAATGACATTGCAATCCATGGAGTGAGTTGGCAAAAGAGATAGTCAAAATACCACCATTCGATTCTTCTAATGCTTCGCTTGTACGAAGCTGGGTTCTGGGGATAATGTTTTTGACATCTTTACAGAATTTTATGGAAATAGTAAGTATAGAGATGTTGGCTGGTTGTTGTTACATACACTGTATGCATTAATGAGTGAAAGGGATGGGCTTAAGGCTTCAAATGAAGCTTAAGCACCATCTGACAGATGCAGACGTTTCTGTGAGTGTCCTGAAGGAAAATCTTATTTCCTGTAGCTGTAGCCTTGAGACCTCTGAAAATCAGACTCAGAATCTTATTGTTAGAGTAGCAACTTTACAATGTAAACTGAAATCTCAGTCTTGCATGGTGTCTGCCATTAAAGTGAGGGCATTGATTGGAAAGGAGTGGGACCCTGAAAAATGGGATGGTGACATATGGAATGATGTCAGTGGAAAGGTTGAAACCCTAGGTCATACTGAGTCTTCTCTAGATAACCCTGTAATAGTCTGCCCTGAGGACATAACCGCCCCACCTCCAGCATGCGTTGAGGAGTTGGCCACCTAACCTCCTCTTGAAGGGATTAGCCCTAGAGTGAGTAAGCCTGTTTCACCAGATGAAACTGCAAACGAAGGCCCTGAAGCAAATGGCTTGGAAGATATTTCTAATTCTTTTCATGACCCACCCCCACCACCCTTCACTTCTTCCAGACCTATAACTAGAGTAAAGTTCCAATTGGCCCATAAAGGTGAAGTACAAAGTATACTCCAAAAGAACTGTGTGAGTTTTCCAATTTATGTAGACAGAAATCAGGGGAATGTGTGTGGCAATGGATTTTAAGAGTGTGAGATAATGATGGGAGGAATATAAGGCTGGATCAGGCTGAATTTATTGATATGGGTCCACTAAGCAGAGATTCTGCATTTAATGTTATAGCTCAAGGAGTTAGAGAAGGCATTAACAGTTTGGATGGTTGGCTGAAACATGGATCAAAAGGTGACCAACATTACCTGAGGTTGAAATGCCAGAACTGCGCTGGTATAATGTAGATGAGGGGATCTAGAGACTTAGAGAGATTGGAATGTTAGAGTGGATTTATCATGCAAAGCCTGCTCTTACACCCCAAGGAATGTCCAAAGGATGCATCTTTTACCAGAACAGTGAGAAATAAATTCGTGAGACTAGTGCCATCATCCCTGAAGAACTCTGTAGTTGCACTTCTCTGTAGGTCAGATATTACTGTGGGAACTGCTGTCACTGAGCTGGAATCCTTAAACACAATGGGGATGACCAGATCCCGAGTTGGCAGAAGCCAGGTGGCAGCACTTAGTCGCCAAAGACAGGATGGACATGGCTATAATAGACAGCAGGAGTCAAATAAACAGCAGCAGTCAAAATAATCTGACTCGCATAGATTTGTGGCATTGGCTAGTAAATCATAGGGTACTGAAATACAATAGATGGGCAGTCTACTAAATTCTTGTTTGAGCTGTATAAACAAAAGAGTTCTAGGTCAAGTGAACAGAAGTCTAACTCGAATTACAAAAACACAGAATCACGGCCCCTTAATCAATTTCCAGACTTGAGATAGCTTACATGTCCAGAGCCCCTTGAATGAAGGGGAGGCCAGGTCCCTTTGGGGGAGAACCCTGTCACACTGCCACAAATCTGTACTGTTAATCTTCCACCAAGTCTTCCCCAAGGAGACCAATGGCCTTTCACGAGGGTAACTGTGCATTGGGGAAAAGGAAATGATCAGATATTTGGGGGATTATTAGACACTGGTTCAGAAGTGACATTAATTCCAGGGAACCCAAAACATCACCCTGGTCCACCAGTCAGAGTGGGGCTTATGGAGGTCAGGTGATTGATGGAGTTTTAGCTCAGGTCCATCTCACAGTGAGTCCAGTGGGGCCCCAGACCCATTCTGTAGTTATTTCCCCAGTTCTAGAATGCGTAATTGCAATAGACATACTGAGCAACTGGCAGAATCCCTACACAGCTCTCTAACTCATCCAGTGAAGGCTATTATGATGGGAAAGGCCAAATGGAAGCCACTAGAACTGCCCCTACTTAGCAAAATAGTAAATCAGAAGCAATACAGGATTCCTGAAGGGATTGCAGAGATTACTGCCACTCTTAAGGACTTGAGGGATGCAGGGGTGCTGATTCCCTCCACATCCCCATTCAACTCTCCTATTTGGCCTGTACAGAAAACAGATGGGTCTTGGAGGATGACAGTGGATTATCATAAGCTCAGCCAGGTGGTAACTCCAATTGCAGCTGCTGTTCCAGATGTGGTATTGTTGCTTGAGCAAATCAGTACATCCCCTGGTACCTGGTATGTAGCTATGGATCTGGCAAATGCTCTTTTCTCAATAGCTGTTAGTAAGGACCAACAGAAACAGTTTGCTTTCAGCTGGCAAGGTCAGCAATTTACTTTCACTGTCCTACCTCAGGGGTATATCAACTCTCCAGCCCTATGTCATAATCTTGTCCACAGGGAACTTGATCATTTCTCCCTCCCACAAGACATCACATTGGTCCATTATATTGATGATATCATGTTGATTGGACCTAGTGAGCAAGAAGTGGCAACTACTCTAGACTTACTGGTAAGGCATTTGCATGTCAGAGGATGAGATAAATCCAATAAAAATACAGTGGACTTCCACCTCAGTGAAATTTCTAGGTGTCCAATGGTGTGGGGCATGTTAAGATATCCCTTTTGAGAGGTTATCCTGGAGGTTATTCTTTTTTTTTTTTTTTTTTTTTTTTTTTAGGGAGGAAAGGAAGGAAAGACAGAGAAGGAAGGAAGGATGGAAGGAAGGAAGGGAGGAAGAAAGGGAAACATTTTTAAACATTTTCTTGTTTTATTATATTTTGTTTGTTTGTTTGTTTTTTACATGGGCTGGGGCCGGGAATCGAACCGGGGTCCTCCGGCACGGCAGGCAAGCACTCTTGCCAACTGAGCCACCGCGGCCCGCCCCCTGGAGGTTATTCTTATGTATTAAGTAGATATCACCTTGTTATCCAAGATGTAATGGAGAGGCTGGAGGGAACTGCCTGAAAATGTAGAGCTGTGTTCCAGTAGCCATGTTTCTTGATGATGATTGTATAATATATAGCTTTCACAATGTGACTGCGTGATTGTGAAAACCTTGTGTCTGATGCTCCTTTTATCTACCTTGTCAACAGATGAGAGGAACATATGGAATAAAAATAAATAATAGGGGGAACAAATGTTAAAATGAATTTAGTTTGAAATGCTAGTGATCAATGAAAGGGATCAGTAAGGGGTATGGCATGTAAAATTTTTGTTTTCTGCTTGTTATATTTTTCTGTTGTCTTTTTATTTCTTTTTCTGAATTGATGCTAATGTTCTGGGAAATGATCATGATGATGAATAGGCAACTATGTAATGATATTGTAAATTACTGAGTGTATGTGTTGGAAATGTTTGTGTTTCTTGTAATTTTTTTTAATTAATAAAAAATTTTTTTAAAAAAGTTGAAACTTCTAAGGTGAAGGATAAGTTGCTGCATCTGGCTCCTCCTACAACCAAAAAAGAAGCACAATGCCTAGTTGGTCTCTTTGGGTTTTGGCAACAACATATTCCTCATTTGGGTGTGCTACTCCAGCCATTTATCGAGTGACCAGAAAAGCTGCTAGTTTTGAGTGGAGAACAAGAGGAGGTTCTGTGAAGGTCCAGGCTGCTGTATAAGCTGCTCTGCCACTTGGACCATATGATCCAGCAGATCCAATGCACTTGAAGTGTCAGTGGCAAATAAAGATGCCCTCTGGAGCCTTTGGCAGGCCCCTATAGGAGAATCACAATGCAGACCCTTAGGATTTTGGATCAAAGCCTTACCATCTACTGCAGATAACTACTCTCCTTTTGACGAACAGCTTTTGGCCTGCTACTGGGCCTTTGTAGAGATCGAATGCTTAACCCTGAGCCACCAAGTTACCATGAGACCTGAGTTGCCTATCATAAGCTGGGTACTGCCTGACCCACCAAGCCATAAACTTGGGCATGAGCAGCAGCCTTTTCATGAAATGGAAATCGTATACATGAGATAGGGCCAGAGCAGGTCCTGAAGGCACAAGTAAGTTACATGTGGAAGTGGCCCAAAAGCCCATGGTGTCCACTCCTACCATATTACCTTCTCTTACCCAGAGCAGACCTATGGCCTCTTGGGGAATTCCTTACAGTGAATTGGCAGGAAGAGAAAACTCGGGTCTGGTTTACAGATGGTGCAGTACAATATGCAGGTACCCCGTTCTGGAGTGTCCTTGAAGGACAGTGGTGAGGGGAAATCCTCCCAGTGGGCTGAACTTCGACCAGTGAATCTGGTTGTTCATTTTGCTTGAAGGGAGAACTGACCAGAGGTGCGTTTATATACTGACTCATGGGCTGTTGTTAATGGTTTAGCTGGATGGTCAGGGACTTGGAAAGACTATAATTGGAAAATTGGTGACAAAGAGGTCTGGGGAAGAAGTATGTGGATAGACCTAGCTGAGTGGGCTAAAAACATGAAAATATTTGTGTCCCATGTGAATGCACACCAGAGGGTGATTCACCAGAGGAAGGTTTTGATAATCAAGTGGATAAGATGACCAATTTTGTGGACAACAGTCAGCTTCTTTCCTTAGCAACTCCTGTCATTGCACAATGGGCTCATGAACAAAGTGGCCATGGTGATAGGGATGGAGGTTATGCATGGGCTCATCAACATGGACTTCCACTCACCAAGGCTGACCTGGCTACAGCCACTGCTGAGTGCCCAATCTGCCAGCAGCAGAGACCCATACTCAGCCCCCAATATGGCACCATTCCCCCAAGGTGACCAGTCAGCTACATGGTAGTAGGTTGATTACATTGGCCCACTCCCTTCATGGAAGGGGCAGCGATTTGTTTAATTGGAATAGGAACACTCTGGATATGGGTTTACTTTCCCTGCATGCAATGCTTCTGCCAAAACTACCATCTGTGGGCTTACAAAATGACTTATACATCATCATGGTATTCCACACAGCATTGCTTCTGATCAGGGAACACACTTCACAGCAAATGAAGTGTGGGAATGGGCACATGCTCATGGAATTCTCCAGTCTTACCATGTTCCCCATTATCCAGAAGCAGCTAGATTGATAAAACGGTGGAATGGCCTTTTGAAAACTCAATTACGGTGCCAACTAGATGGCAATACCTAGAAAGGCTGGTTTAATGTTCTCCAGGAAGCTGTATATGCTCTGAATAAGCATCCACTGCCCCTGGATCAACAAGCCAAGAAGGGGCTGGGGTGATGGACCCTGACTATCAGGGGGAAATAGGACTGCAACTACACAATGGAGGTAAAGAAGACTTTTCCTGAAATATAGGAGATTCCCTAGGGCATCTTTTAGTACTACCATGACCTGTGATTTAAATCCATGGAAAACTAGCACAACCCAATCCAGGCAGGGCTACCAATGACTCTGAAATGAAGGAATGAAGGTTTGGGTCACCCCACCAGGCAAAGAACCACAGCCAGCTGAAGTGCTTGCTGTGGGTAAAGGGAATATGGAATGGGTAGTGGAAGAAGGTAGTGATAAATATGAACTGCGACCGCATGATCAGTTACAGAAACGAAGACTGTAATGCTGTTTTGTTCATGTTATACTATTTCAGTTGTAAGATATCAAGTTGAAGAATGAATATTACCCAAGGACTTGCACCCTATTCTGGACAGATTTAATGTGTTTCCAGTTATTGCAGGACAGTTGAATATTGTTAGGTGAGAAAAAAACTGTGTCTTTTATTGTTTTCTACTTAGAAATTACGTATGTTTTAAGGTGATGAGTATAGCTGCCAAGTTGACAAGGGGTGGACTCTCATGGTCAGGTTCATGTGTCAACTTGGCCAGGTGGTGGTACCTGTTTGGTTGGGCAAGTGCTGGCCTGTCTTTTGCTATGAGGACATTTCAGAGAATTAAATCATGATCACGTCGGCTACATCCACAGCTGACTCTATTTGTAATCAGCCAAGGAGAGTGTGTTCTTTAATGAGTGATGCTTTAATCTGATCACTGGAAGCCTTTTAAGGAGGATTCAGAAGAGACAGGTTCTCTTCCTGCTTTGGCTGGCGAGCCTCTCCTGCAGAGTTCATCCAGACCCTCCATCAGAATGATCAGCTTCACAGCCTGCCCTACAGATTTTGGACTGTATGTTCCCACAGTTACATGAAACACTTTTATAAATTTTATATTTATAAATATTTCCTGTTGATTCTGTTTCTCTAGAGAATCCTAACTAATACAGTATAATCCACCAATTATTAACACTTTCCAATAGTGTACTTACTTTATTACAGTTGAGGAAAAAATATTATTGTTTTTTCACTATTAAATACACTCCATAATTTGCACTAGGATTCACTGTTTATTATTCAGACCTATAGTGTTTTAAATTTTTTCCTAGTAATGATTAGACAACCTAAAATTTCCCCTGAAACCTCATTCAAATATGTAGCTCAGTGTCAACTGAATGGGCATTCTCAAGGTAATCCCCACCATCCAAATCCAGAATTTTCCATCACCTCAAACAGAAACTGTGTACTAATTAAGCATTAACTCCTTATTCCCTATCCCCACTCCACCCCACCATGGCCCTTAGTAACCTGTGTTTCAGTTCCTTACTCTCTGAATTTACTTATTCAACTTATTTCCTATCAGTGAAATCATGCGCTTCTTTCCAATTATTTTCTCCCATTCAGTAGATTGTTTACTTTCATGAAGAACCCTTTTGAAGCACAAAGTTTTTAATTTGATGACTTCTTATTTATCTTTTTTTTTTAATTGCTGGTGCTTTTGGTGTGAAGGCTGAAAGACCATTCCTAACACAAGGTCCTGAAGATGTCTCCCTATGTTTTGTTCTAAGAAGTTTAGAATTTTGCTCCTTATTATTAAGGTCTTTGATAAATTTTGAGTTGATTTTTGTATTTGCTTTGACATAGGGGTCCACCTTTCCTTTTCGTATAAGGATATTCAGTTTCGCAATGCCATTTTTTGAAGAGACTATTCTTTCCCCATTGATTGGAATTGGCACCTTCATGAAAAATAATTTCAACATAAACGTGAGAATTTATTTCTGAAGGCTCAATTTCATTCCATCAGTCTATATGTCTGTCCTGTGCCAATACCATGCTGTTTTGATTATTGCACCTTGTAATGAGTTATGAAATCTGGGTATGTGAGTCTTCCAACTTCATTGTTCTTTTTCAACATGGCTTTGTCTATTCAGGATTCTTTACTTTTCCAAATAAATTTGATGTTTGACATTTCCATTTCTGCTAAGAAGGCGGTTGGAATTTTGGAATTGCATTGAATCTGTAAATCTCTTTGGGTAAAACTGCCATCTTAACAATGTTTATTCTTCCACTCTATGAACGCAAAATACTTTCCATTTATTTGGGTCTTTGATTTCTTTTAGCAATGTTTTATAGTTTTCCATGTAAATTCTTTGTATCCCACAGAGGATATAAAGGAATAAATGTATTAATATATTTTAAATAAATACTTTAAATAAATAAATTTAAATATGTAAATAAAATAAATATTTTATTATTTTACATGATATTGTAATGGAATTTTTTTTCTGATTTCTTCTTCAGAGTGTTTATTACTAGTACATGGAAACACTACTGATTTTTGCGTGTTGATTTCCCTGCCACTTTTTTGTATGCGTTTCTTACCACTAATAGCTTTGCTGTCGATTTTTCAGGATGTTATCTATATTTATCACGTCACCTGCAAATAGGAAACTGCTATACTTACTTTCCAATTTGGATGCCTTTTACTTCTTCTCCCTGCCTAATCATTCTGGCAAGAACTTCCAGTACAATGTTGAATAACTGACAAAAGTGACCATCTTTTTGTTGTTACAGATCTTACAGGGAAAGCTTTCCATCTTTCACCATTAACTATGATGTGAGCTGTGGGTTCTTCAAATATGCCTTTACCACATTCAGGAAGTTTCTTTCTATTCCTAGTATTCTAAGTGTTTTTATTAAGAAAGACACCGGATTTTACCAAGTCCCTTTTTTGCGTCAACTGAGATGATCATGTAGTGTTTTCCTTTTGTTCTGAGGATGTGGGTATTTTACATTAATCGAAGTTCTTATGTTGAACCACCCTTGAAAATATTCTTTTTGCCACTTCTCCCTTCTCTTCTCCTCCTGGACATGCAGGACGCATATATTTTTGTGCTTCATGCTGACATTCTATTCCCCAAGGCCCTGCTCAAATTTGTTTTCATTCTTTTCTTTATCTGTTCTTTGTTTCTTGGTTTTGTTTTTTTTTAACAGTTTTAATTACCCTTACTTCTTTCTATACTCTCTTCCAAGCTACTGTTGCCTGTATTTTACTTTTGCCCTGTAACACTTCCCTTAGTATTTCTTCTATGGCCGGTCTCCTGTTCATGAACTCTCTCAGTTTCTGTTTATCAGCAGTAGTTGAATGTTTTCAATGCTCCCTCATTTTTGAAGGGCAGTTTTGCCAGATAGAGAATTCTTGGCTAACAGTGTTTCTTTTTCAGTGCCTTAAATATATCATGCCTATAAATATATCATACCCTCTTCAAATATGCTGTTGTATGTCTCTAGTGTATTTTGAATATTTTCTAATATTCTACTATTTTCAACAATCTCTTGTTCATGAACTCTCTTAGTTTCTGTTATTCAACAGTAGTTGAATATTTTCAACTTTCCCTCGTTTTTGAAGGGCAAGTTTGTCAGATAAAGAATTCTTGGCTGGAAGTTTTTCTCTCTCAGTGCCTTAAATATATCATGCCATTGCCTTCTCACCTCCACGGTTTCTGATGAGAAATCAGAAACTAGTCTTATTGAACCACCTTTGTACCTGATGAATTGCTTTTCTCTTGCTGTTTTCAGAATTCTGTCTTTGTTTTTGGTATTCTGACTGTATGTGTCTTGGAATAGGTCTTATAGGATTTATTCTGTTGGTGTATGCTGTACTTCTTGGACATCTAGATTTATGTCTTTCATATGAATTAGGAAATTTTGACCCATTATTCCCTTAAAAGTTCTTTCTGCCCCATTTTCCTTCTCTTCTCTTCTGGGACACCCGTGAACATATGCTTGTTTCTTTTTTTAATTAATATTTATTTTATCAAATAGAAAATACACATAGTTTGAAAACTCATGTACCACTGGAAAGGCCAAATAAAACACATAAGTTTTTTGTGCTTCATGCTCTCAATCAATTGCCGGAGACCCTGCTCAATTTTTTCCATTCTTCTCTCTATGTGTTCTTTTATCTGTAAGATTTCAGATGACCTATCCTCTAGTTCACAGCCCCTTTCTTCGGCCTCTTCAAATATGCTGTTCTATGCCTTAGTATATTTTTAATCTTTTCTTTTGTTCCTTTCATTCCAATAAGCTCTGTTATATTTTCTGCATGCTTTCATATTCTCCTTATTTTCACCAGTATCTTCTTAATATCCTTAATAACTCTTTTGTCTTATTTTTCTTCATCTCCTTGAATAGATCTAGGAAATTTGTTTGAACATCATCAATTAGTCATTTCCAACCCTGCATATTCTCTAAAGTTTGAGTTTGTTCCTTTGAGTGGACCATATCTCCCTGTACCTTAGGATAGCTTGCAATTTTTTGCTGGTGTCTAGTCGTCTGATTTTCTTGGTAAGTTTATTCTGGAGGACAGTTTCTGTCTCTCATACCTCAGGATTTTCTTTTAAATTGGATTTCTGCTGAAGCTCTTCCTTGACACTTGATTCAACTTATTCTATACCTTTAGGATAATTTGTATTTAACTGATCAGGATTTTTTGGTTCTTTTCATTTGTTTCTTGCCCTGGATATATGGTACTCTTTTTAGGATTGCACTATTTGTGCAATTGTTTCACCCCCAAGAGAAAGCTCTTCTCCTTGTTCCTCATCTGGGAATGTTGATCTGTTCTCTTTGTGTTTTATTTGCTTCTATGTATACTCCTTTCATTATGTCTAGCTGCTTCTACCTGGAGAGCTAATTCTAGGAAGAGGACCCCCACAGAGCGGACTTGCCCAAAGTCAGTTTTTCACAGTCAAACAAGCCCAGAGAGTCACAAAGAGGGTGCAGATCAGTTCCAAAGTGCCCTGGCGAGGAGATCGGGAAAGACACCAATCCTTTGGACAATTCCCAGAAGCTGTACTTTTCTGACCTGCCCAGCAGATGGTGGTTCAGTCAGGTGTTCCCCACGGTCCTAAATTAGTCCTGTGCCTTTCATTCTCAAATGACTCTGCCCCTGCTGGGTGTGACTGAGACAGAGGCCGCCAGCCTGTCTTTTGGAAACTGTTGCTTAGATCCCAGACTTGTGATTTGAATTCTCTAATCAAAAGCTGTAAGCTGCAGGATTCCCACCTGCCATGCCAGAGACCTGGGTTCAATTCCTGGTGCCTGTCCATGCAAAACAAACACAAAAACAAAAAACAAAAAGAGACTGCAAACTTCTCCGAGATGCCTCTCCCTTTTCTTGGGGAAGTGACCCCCTTTAGCAAACTGTTCCCGGCTGCCTCAAGAACGCAGCCCCTTGGAGAACAATGTGGTGGTTCCACAGGAGACTAGGAATGGGGTTGCCATATGATCCACAAACCCCGTTGCTCAGCGTATACTTGAGGGAATTGAATCTGGAGACATAAATGGACATGTGTACACTGGTGTTTCTGGCAGCAGTGTTCCCAACCCACAATGAATGAAGGTGGCCTAAGAGTACAACAGCTGAGGAATGGAAAGGGGTACTATGATGTATACATACAGTGGACAACTGAGCAGCCACAAGAAGGAATGAAATTGTGAGGCACGCAACTAGGTGCATGGACCTTAAGAGACGTATGTTGAATGAAATGTCAGGAACAAAAAGACAAATATTATCATGCCTCAATCATATGGACTACCTATAATATAAAAATTCAGTGGACTAAAGTCAAGAGCATGGGTTATCTCGGGCTTATTGTAAAGGGTCCTAGAGTGTAAGCTCTTACGACAGTCACATATATTCATGAGGTTAATTCTGTTAATTCTAAATTCTGAAATACTAGCTGTTTTTTTTTATATAGCGTGGCCCTTCCAGGAATTTTGGGTATTTTATGTGACACCTGAGACTCGGATCCAGAAGTCTGAAGCTGTGAAAGTTAGCAGAACCCCATAATGGCAAGACTTATAAAGTTGAAAAAGGGATCAAACATCGAATAGAGACATGAATGAAGCTGATCTGAATAGGACTCAGATATGTTAGAAGACTGGGTAAAGGATGATATCATCCATAATTTAAAACTTCAACTTCTGTGTGAGACCAAAGGGAGAGATGTTTATTTGTTGTAAAATTTATATTTGGGTGGTGCATTCCCTAATTTACTGGTATGATCAGTTTAGTTGAACACCATAAGTACATAGAACCTTGAATAGAGAGTGAGATTTTGTTGGTTTGTCCAGGTTAGTGTGATACCTTGATAAATCCCAGTGATTTGGGCAGCAAATAAAGTATTTGTAAAGTCCCCTTGGGGGAATGGAGAAAAAGAAGGAAATATTCAACTTGCCCTTTTGGAAAATTTCTGATACTCTCACAAGCAGAGGGGACAACAAAACCAATAGGCCAAGTCCTCAATCTTGGGGTTCGCCCCTATGAAACTTATTCCTGCAAAGAATAGGCCAAGCCTACTTAAAATTAGGCCTAAGAGAGAGACAGAGAACCCTGTCTCCCAGAGAACCTGTTTTGTTGCTCAGATGTGGCCATTTTATCTAAGCCAACTCAGCAGGTGAACTCACTGCCCTCCCTTCTACATGGAACATGACTCCCAGGGGCATAAATCTCCCTGGCAATGTGAGGCAGAAAGCCTTAGATAACCCAAGATCCAGCATTAAGAAATTAAGAGAGGAGAGCACCAAGCTAGGTGAGGTGTGGGGTTTAGTTTGTCCTCCAGAACAGCTACTAAATAGCCAGGAACAGTACAAAACAATTTCTGGGGCCACATCAGTGACCAGACACATGGTGTACCCCATTCTGGACCAGCTGGATGGCTTCAAGCCCACCCAGAACTGTGAGTGCCCCAAGCCACTGCAGCTGGCATCCCAACATCACAGGCTGCTTCCCAGAGGGGAAAGGAAAGGGACTTTACTAGTAACAGGGGCTGAGCACAACTAAGCACCAATTGTGGAATTAATTCACAAATTCTGACTACTAAAAATAGGTCCCCAGTTCAGCTGAACCTCATCAAAGCAGAGGTTTCTGATTTTTGCCCCAGTGCCAAGAGGGCAGGGCTGATGGAAAAAGAAAAAATAAACAGAGGCTTTTTGGATCAGATAGCACATAATACTTGAAAGGGTCTGGGACCTGAAAGAAAGGAGGGGGCATATAGGACCTGAAGGTACACAAAACAACATACCAGCTTATGCTCTTGATTGGCAAACCTGAGGAACAAGGGGACCGCTCTGAGAAGGATTTTTCTCTTTCTTTTTTGTGGCTGTGTTTCTACAAAGGCTTGACTGCCTTTGGATACAGTGGCAGGGCTTCTCAGGCTGCAACTGCCCCAGGCATAGGCAGAAACAAGCTTGTTTGAGAGCTTGTCTGGAGCCTTTGCCTTCCCCAGGAGGGGAAGGAATTCAGACCTCAGGAATTCAGACCCCAGGGTTTGGAAAATTGAAGCAATTAAAGCCAGCCTAGAACATCTGTCTCAAGCATGCCCCCAGCAGGGACAGTCTGCTGAAGTTAAAGGTACCACATCACCTTATGCTGGAGAGACCCACAGGAAGAAAAGCACCACACACTGGGCAGGATAGGAAAAACACAGAGTCCAGAGGCTTCATAGGAATGTCTTTCAACATGCTGGGTCTCACCCCCAGGGAAAACTGACACAGGTGACTCTTTCCTCCTGACAGGAGGCCAGTTTGGTCTGAGAAAATCTGGCTGGGGTCTATAATACCTAAGTAGACCCTCCTAAATCCAGAGGGGAAAAGGCACCATACAAGCAGGGCAAGAAACAAGAAAACAAAAACTGAAAAATTCTGGTCTCTTAAACAAAACCTAAGCTAGTAGTCCAGAATAAGCTGAACTGAATGTCAAAGATATTCAGACAACAAAGTCACCCTGCAAGAAAATCCTAAATAAGTGAAAACAATCTCCAGAATTAAATAATTAACTAATTAAATGCCTAGATGCCAGCAAAAAATAATGAATCACACTAGGAAAATTTAAGATATGGCCCAGTCAAAGGAACAAACCAACAATTCAAATGAGATACAGGAGCTGAAACAATTAATTCAGTATACAGGCATGGAAAACCTCATCAAAAATCAAATCAATGAGTTTAGGAAGGATATAAAAGAAGAAAAGGAATGAACAAAAAGAAGAAATCAGAAGTCTGAAAAAACAAATTGCAGAACTTATGGGAATAAAAGACATAGTAGAAGAATGAAAAAAACAATAGAAAGCTACAATGTCAGATTTCAAGAGGCAAAAGATAAGATTAGTGAACTGAAGGACGAAACATCTGAAATCCGGCAAGCAAAAGAAAATATAGGAAAAAGAATGGAAAAATATGAGCAGGGACTCAGGGAATTGAATGACAACATGAAGCACATGAATGTGTTGTGGGTGTCCCAGAAAGAGAAGAGAAGGGAAAAGGAGGAGAAAAACTAATGGAGGAAATATCACTGAAAATTTCCCAACTCTTATGAAAGACTTAAAATTACAGATCCAAGAAATGTAACATACCACAAACAGAATAGATCCAATTAGATGTACTCCAAGATACTTACTAATCAGAATGTCAGAGGTCAAACAGAAAGAGAGAATCTTGAAAGCTGCAAAAGAAAAGCAATCCATCACACACAGGGAATCCCAATAAGATTATGCGTAGATTTCTCAGCAGAAACCATGGAGGCGAGAAGACAGTGGGATGATATATTTAAATTACTGAAAGAAAAAACTGCCAACAAAGAATTGTATATCCACCAAAATTGTTCTTCAAAAATGAGGAGGAAATTAAAACATTTTCAGGCAAAAATCACTGAGAGAATTTGTGACCAAGGCACTGGCTCTGCGAGAAATACTAAGGGGAACACTATAGACAGATAGGAAAACACAGGAGAGAGAAGTGTGGAGAAGAGTGTAGAAATGAAGACTATCAGTAAATGTAAATAGAAGAATAATTAGATATGACATATAAAATCCAAAAGGCAAAATGGTAGAAGAAAGCACTACCCATACAGTAATAACACCAAATGTTAATGGATTAAACTCCCCAATCAAAAGACATAGACTGGCAGAATGGATTATAAGCAGGATCCATCTATATGCTGTCTACTGGAAACACCTCTTAGACCCAAGGGTAAAGATAGGTTTAAAGTGAAAGGTTGGGAACAGATATTTCATGCAAATAACACTCAGAAAAGATCAGGAGTAGCTATACTAATATCCAACAAATTAGACTTCAAATGTAAAACAGTTAAAAGAGACAAAGAAGGACACTATGTATTGATAAAAGGAACAATTCAACAAGAAGACATAACAATCATATTTATGCATCAAGCCTGAATGCTCCAAAATAAATGAGGCAAACACTGAAAAGAGAAATAGACATATCTACCATAATAGTTGGAGACTTCAATCCCCCACTCTCATCAATGGACAGAACATCTAGACAGGCAATCAATAAAGAAACAGAGAATTTGGATAATACAATAAGTGAGCTAGGCTTAACAGATATCTATGTAACATTACACACCACAACATCAGGATACACTTTTTTCTCAAGTACTCATGGATCATTTTCAAGGATAGACCATCTGCTGGGTCACAAAGCAAGTCTCAATAAATTTAGAAAGATTGAAATCATACAAAACACTTTCTCAGATCATAAAGCAATGAAGTTGGAAATCAATAATAGGCAGAGTGCCAGAAAATTCACAAATATATGGTGGGTTAACAACACACTCTTAAACAACCAGTGGGTCAAGGAAAGAATTGCAACAGAAATCAGTAAATATCTCAAGGCAAATGAAAATGAAAACACAACATATCAAAACTTATAGGATGCAGCAAGGGCAGTTCTAGGAGGGAAATTTATTGCCCTAAACGCCTATATCAAAAAAGAAGAAGGGGCAAAAATTGAGGAATTAATTGTCTAGTTGGAAGAGGTAGAGAAAGAACAGCAATCTAACCCCAAAGCAAGCAAAAGGGAAGAATAAACATTAGAGCAGAAATAAATGAAATTGAGAACTTGAAAACAATTGAGAAAGTCAACAAAACCAGAAGTTGGTTCTATGGGAAAATCAATAAGATTGGTGGACCCTTAGTGAGGTTGACAAAAAGAAGGAAAGAGAGGATGCAAATAAATAAAATCAGAAATGGAAGAGGAGACATAACCATTGACCCCACAGGAATAAAGGAAGCAATGAGAGGATACTATGAACAACTTTATGCTAATAAACTTGACAATGTAGATGAGATGGACAACTTTCTAGAAAGGCATAAACAACTAACATTGACTCAAGAATAAACAGACAACCTCCCCAAACCAATCACAAGTAAAGAAATTGAATCAGTCATTAAGAAGCTCCCCCAAAAGAAAAGTCCAGGACCAAATGGCTTCACATGTGAATTCTGCCAAAACTCAAGAAAGAATTAGTACCAATCCTGATCAAACTCTTCAAAAAAGTTGAAGAGGAGGGAAAGCCACCTAATTCATTCTATGAAGCCAACATCACCCTCATACCAAAGCCAGACAAAGATATTACCAAAAAAAAAAACTACAGACCAATCTCTCTAATGAATATAGATGTGAAAATCCTCAACAAAATTCTAGCAAATCGAATCCAGCAAAACATTAAAAGAATTATGCACCATGACCAAGTAGGATTCATCCCAGGAATGGTTCAACATAAGAAAATCAATTAATATAATACACCATATCAACAAATCTAAGCAGGAAAACCACATGATCATCTCAATTGATGCACAAAAGGCATTTGACAAAATTCAATGTCCTTTCCTATTGAAAACATTTCAAAGGATAGGAATAGAAGAGTACTTTCTTAACAGGATAAAGGGAATATTTGAAAAACCCACAGCTAGCATCATCCTTAATGGGGAAAAACTGAAAACTTTCCCCCTATGATCAGGAACAAGACAAGGATGTTCACTATCACCATTGTTATTCAACATTGTGTTGGAAGATCTAGCCAGAGCAATTAGACAAGAAAAAGAAATACAAAGCATCAAAATTGGAAAGGAAGAAGTAAAACTCTAACTGTTTGCAGATGATATAATGCTATATGTCAAAATATCCACAGCAAAAACATTAGAGCTAATAAATGAGTAGAGCAAAGTGGCAGGTTAGAAGATCAACACTCAAAAATCTGTAGTGTTTCTATACACTAGTAATGAACAATCTGAGGCAAAATCAAGAAAAAATTCCATTTACAATTGCAACTAAAGAATAAAATATTTAGGAATAAATTTAACTAAAGAGACAAAAGACCTATACAAAGAAAACTACAGGAAATTGTTAAAAAGAAATCACAGAGTGATTTACAGATTCAATGTAATACCAATTAAAATCCCAAAACTTACTTTTCAGAAATAGTAAAACCAATAATCAAATTTATTTGGTTAGGCACCTGGAAGGGAAAGGTGCCCCACATAGCTAAAATTATGTTGAGAAAGAAAAATGAAGTTGAAGGTCTCACGTTACCTGACTTTAAGGCATATTATGAGGCTACAGTGGTCAAAACAGCATGGTACTGGCATAAAGATAGATATACTGACCAATGGAATTGAATAGAGTGTTCAGCTATAGACCCTCTCATCTATGGAAAATTGATCTTTGATAAGGCAGTAAAACCATCTCAACTGGGACAGAACAGTCTCTTCAATAAATGGTGCCTAGAGAACTGGATATCCATATGCAAAAGAATGAAAGAGGATCCATATCTCAGACCCTATACAAAAATTAACTCAAATGGATCAAAGACCTAAACATCAGATCTAAGACCATAAAACTGCTAGAAAAAAAATGTAGGGAAAATGTGCTGGTTTGAAAGGAAGTATGCCCCCTAAGAAAAGCCATGCTTTAATATAAATCCCATTTCATAAAGGTAGAATAATCTCTATTCAATACTGTATGTTTGAAACTGTAATGAGATCATCTCCCTGGTTGATGTGATTTAGTCAAGAATGGTTGTTAAACTGGATTAGGGGATGACATGTCTCCACCCATTTGAGTGGGTCTTGATTAGTTTCTGAAGTCCTATAAAAGAGGAAACATTTTGGAAAATGAGAGATTCAGAAAGATTCAGAGAGAACAACACTATGAAGCAGAGAGTCCACCAGCCAGCGACCTTTGGAGATGAAGAAGGAAGATGCCTCCCGGGGAGCTTCATGAAATAGGAAGCCAGGAGAGAAAGCTAGCAGATGACACCATGTTCGCCATGTGCCCTTCCAGCTAGAGAGAAGCCCTGACTGTGTTCACCATGTGCCTTCTCACTTGAGAGAGAAACCCTGAACTTCATCGGCCTTCTTGAACCAAGGTATCTTTCCCTAGATGCCTTTGATTGGACATTTCTTTACACTTGTTTTAATTGGGACATTTTCTCCGCCTTAGAACTGTAAACTAGCAACTCATTAAATTCCCCTTGTTAAAAGCCATTCCGTTTCTGGTATATTGCATTCCAGCAGCTAGCAAACTAGAACAGATTTTGGTACTGGAGAGTGGGGTGCTGCTGCTGCAGTTCGCAAATATCAAACATGTTGGGATGGCTTTTTAAATGGATAAGGGGAAGATTCTGGAAGAGTTGTGAGAAGCTTGATAGAGAAGGCCTAGAATGTTTTGAAGAGGCTGTTGGTAGAAATGTGGACTCTAAAGATACCTCTGATGAGGCCTTAGACAGAAATGAGGCACGTGTTATTGCAAACTGGAAGGAAGGCAAGCCTTGTTTTAAAATGGCAGATAATCTGGCAAAAATAAAATATCTTATAAATTTTATCATGAGGTGGTTTCCTAGACCTTACACCCAAAACATGAGTACTGAAGAAAGAAAGAATTGGGAACTCCTCAAAATCAAACTTTTGTGCATAAAAGAACTTTATCAAGAAAGTAAAAAGGCAGCCTACACAATGGGAGACAATATTTTGGAACAATATCTCAGATAAAGGTCTAGTAACCAGAATATAAAAAGCGATTGTTCAACTCAACAACAAAAAGGCAGACAACACAATTACAAAATGGGCAAAAGACTTCAACAGACACTTCTCAGAAGAGGAAATACAAATGGCCAAAAGGCACATGAAAAAATGCTCAACTTCCCTGGCTATTACGGAAATGCAAATCAAAACCACAATGAAATATCATCTCACACCCACCAGAATGGCCATTATTAATATAATGGAAAATGGTAAGTGCTGGAGAGGCTGTGGAGAAAGAGGCACACTTATCCACTGTTGGTGGGAAAGTCAAATGATACAACCACTGTTGAAGGCAGTTTGGCGGGCTCTCAGGAAGCTAAGTACAGAATTGCCATATGATCCAGCAATACCACTGCTAGGTATCTCCTCAGAGGATATGAGGACAAGGACACAAATGGACATTTGCCCACCAATGTTTATAGCAGCATTATTTACAGTTTCAAAGAGATGGAAACAGCCAAAATGTCCATCAACAGAGGAGTGGCTAAACAAACTGAGGTATATACATACAATAGAATATTATGCTGATGTAAGACAGAATAAAGTTATGAAGTTTGTAACAATTTGGATGGAACTTAAAGACATTATGCTCAGTGAGATTAGCCAGAAACAAAAGGATAAATACTGTATGGTCTCACTGATATGAATTGATATTAGTGAATGAACTTGGAGAAGTTCAGTTGATAACAGAGACCATCAGGAGATAGAAATAGGGTAAGATATTGGGTAATTGGAGCTGAAGGGATACAGATTGTGCACAGGATTGATTGTAAAAACTCAAAAATGGATAACACAATACTACTAGCTGTAATACAATAATGTTAGAACACTGAATGTAGCTGAATGTGAGAATGATAGAGGGAGGAGGGCTGGGGGCACAAATGAAATCAGAAAGAAAGATAGATAATAAAGACTGAGATGGTATAACCTAGGAGTGCCTCAACTGTATAATGATAGTGACTAAATGTACAAATTTAAAAATGTTTTTTCATGAGGAAGCACAAAGAAATGTCAATACTGCAGGGTGTTGAAAATAGATGGTAATTAATATTTTAAAATTTTAACTTATGTGTGAGACTAAAGCAAAAAAATGTTTATTTAATACAAAATTTATATTTTGACTAGTACAGCTCCTACTATAACTTATGTGGGCAGCTTAATTGAACACCATAAGTGCATGGAATCTTGAGTACGGCATAAGATTTTCTAGGTTTGCCCAGAGTGATGCTCCAATAAATCCCAGAGTAATTTGAACAGTGAGTAAAAAAGTATTTGCAAAGTCCCCTTGGGGGAATGGTGAAAAAGGGGGAAAATTCAAGTTCCCCAAGCAGATAATTCTTGATATTCTCACAAGTCGTGGAGACAACCACAGCATTAGGCTGAGTCCCCAATCTTGGGTTTGTTCATATGAAACTTAACCCCACAAAGGATAAGTCAAGCCTACTTAAAATTAGGCCTAAAGGTCACCCCCAAGAGAACCTCTTTTGTCGCTCAGATGTGGCCTCTCTCTCCAACCAATGCAACAAGCAAACTCACTACCCTCCCCCTGTCTACGTGGGACATAACTCCCAGAGGTGTGGACCTTCCTGGCAATGTGGGATAGAAATCCTAGAATGAGCTTAAAGTAAGCATCAAGGGATTGAGGAAACCTTCTTGACCAAAAGGTGGAAGAGCAAAATGAGACCAAATAAAGTGTCAATGGCTGAAAGATTCCAAATAGATTCGAGAGGTTATCCTGGAGGTTATTCTTATGCATTAAGTAGATATCACCTTGTTAGTCAAGATGTAATGGAGAGGCTGGAGGGAGCTGCCTAAAAATGTAGAGCTGCATTCCAGTAGCCATATTCCTTGAAGATGATTGTATAATAATATAGCTTTCACAGTGTGACTGTGTGATTGTAAAAGCCTTGTGTCTGATGCTCCTTTTATCTACCTTATCAACAGATAAGTAAAACATATGGCATCAAAATAAATAATAGGGAGAACAAATGTTAAAATAAATTTAGTAGATTGAAATGCTAGTGATCAATGAAAGGAAGGGGTAAGGGGTATGTTATGTGTCATGGTCAGGTTCATGTGTCAACTTGGCCAAGTGGTGGTTGGGCAAGTGCTGGCTTGTCTGTTGCGATGAGGACATTTTATAGAATTAAATCATGATCATGTCAGCTGTTTCCACAGCTGATTCCATTTGTAATATGCCAAAGGGGTGTGTCTTCTGCAATGAGTGATGCTTAATCTAATCACTGAAAGCCTTATAAGGAGGATTCAGAAAAGACAGGCTCTTCCTGCTTCAGCTGGTGAGCCTCTCCTGTGGAGTTCATCCAGACCCTCCATCAGAATCATCGGCTTCACAGCCTGCTCTGAGGATTTTGGACTCTGCGTTCCTGTGGTCATGTGAGACACTTTTATAAATTTTATATTTGTGATTGTTCCCTGTTGATTTCTGTTTCTCTAGAGAACCCTAAATACTACAGTATGTATGAATTTTTTTCTGTTGTCTTTTTATTTCTTTTTCTGAATTGATGCAAATGTACTAAGAAATGATCATGATGATGAATATGCAACTACATGATGATACTGTGAATTCCTGATTATATATGTAGAATGGAATGATCATATGTTAAGAATGTTAGGGTCTGTTTGTTGTTATATTTTTTTAAATTTTTTAATTAGCTAAAAAAAGAGATTAAGAAAGACTTCCTGACCAAAAGGGGGAAGAGAGAAATGAGATAAAGTTTCAGTGGCTGAGAGATTTCAAACAGGGTCAAGAGGTTATCCTGGAGGTTATTCTTATGCATTATATAGATATCCCTTTTTAGTTTATGGTGTATTGGAGTGGTTAGAGGGAAGTACCTGAAACTGTTGAACTGCGTTCCAGTAGCCTAGATTCCTGGAAACCATTATATAAAGATATAACATTTACAGTGTGATTGTGTGATTGTGAAAACCTTGTATCTGATGCTCCTTATTTCCAGGGTATGAACAGATGAGTAAAAAATATGGATATAAATAAATAAATAAATAATAGGGGAGACAAAGGGTAAAATAAATTGGGTACATGAAATACTTGTGGTCAATGAGAGGGAAGGGTAAGATGTATATATGAGTTTTTTTCTTTTTCTTCTTATTTCCTTTTCTGGAGTGACATCAATGTTCTAAAAAAAAACGACCATGGTGATTAATACACAACCGTGTGATGACATTCTGAGTCCTTCATTATACACCATGTATACAATGTATGTGTGTGAATATTTCTCAAAAAAATTTTTTAAAGAAGACACTGTGTCCTTAATTCAGCTCCACTTCCTTCCCTTTCAGGGGCAGGGTTGAAATAGAGGCTGCTGGGTGCTTTCTGTCCTGGATGGGTTGAAACTCTAGCTGCCCTTGGAGCTTGTGCTGGTTTGAAATGATGTACATACCCTAGAAAAGCCATGTTTCAATCCTAATCCTGTTTTGTCAAGGCAGCCATTTCTTCTAATCCCTATTCAGTATTCTATGTTTGAAACTGTAATTAGATCATCTCCCCGGAGATGTGATTTAATCAAGAGCGGTTGTTAAACTGGATTAGGTGAGGCATGTCTCCACCCATTTGGGTGGGTCTTGATAAGTTTCTGAAGTCCTATAAAAGATGAAGCATTTTGGAGAATGGGAGATTCAGAGAGAGCAGAGAATTCTGCAGCACCATGAAGCAGAGTCCATGAGCCAGCGACCTTTGGAGATGAAGAAGGAAAATGCCTCCTCGGGAGCTTCATGAAACCAGAAACCAGGAGAGAAAGCTAGCAGATGACACTGTGTTTGCCATGTGCCCTTCCAGCTGAGAGAGAATCCCTGATTGTGTTCACCATGTGCCTTCTCACTTGAGAGAGAAACCCTGAACTTCATGGGCCTTCTTGAACCAAGGTATCTTCCCCTGGATGGATGCCTTTGATTGGACATTTCTATTGACTTGTTTTAATTGGGACATTTTCACAGCCTTAGAACTGTAAATTAGCAACTTATTAAATTCCCTTTTTAAAAGCCATTCTGTTTCTGGTATTTTGCATTCCAGCAGCTAGTAAACTAAAACAGAGCTGGAACCCAGCAATCCAAATTGGGTAACCTTAGCTACAGTCAGTGCCCAGCATGCTACCCACCACCCCTACCCCCATTCTTAAAAATAGGACTTTTATTTCCATCTAGAGAGAGGTTCCCATAGCAGTCCGGCACACCTGTGGGGGATGAGCACCAGACCCCACAGTGTGGAGAGATCTATTCACAGGTCTTCAGCAGAGATTATCATTCTCTTCTTTCTGCTCTTTCCTGGATGGTGAACATTGGGTTTTCTGACCTCACATAATATACCCACACTTGCCTTAGCCTCTTTATCCCAACCCACAACATCTGCCAGGGCAACCAAGTCCTGTCTACTTGTTTTTCCAGTCTACACAGAGCCACCCCAGCAGGGAGTTTGTCCCATGCTCTAGGACCCTTGAGAAACATGTGTCCTAAGAAAGTGCCCACAAGCCAATGAATTTCTGTTTATCCAGCCTGACATTGGAGAATCCTTAATAAAGAGCCCTCAAAATCCAATCCATAGGTGCTCCTCTGGTTCCTTTCTATACATCCCCTCTAGTTCCTGCAATTGTTTAGGTGTCAACTCTTTTGCCCCTTGGGGGAGGGGGTTGGGAGTGGCTGCAAGGGCTGGGAATCAAGTCCAGTTCTCCGGCATAGCTGGAGAGCATTCTACCATTGAACAACCCATCACCCCCTATTTCCAATTTATTAAGTCCAGTTTGTCCCCACTATGTTGTGCTGGGATTTAACCCTCATTATAGGACTGGCAGCCAGTACAGGAGATGTAGTAGTGCCAAGTGGCATAACTGTTTTACCATAGGGGTGAGACTTCTGCACCATCTCCCAGCATGGTGGAAGTGCTAACTTGAGTAGAGAAGGGTGAGTCTGCTCTGCATGCCCAGAAGGTCTGGGAGAATATCCATCAGCATAAACATGTTCCAGTTTGCAGAATCATAGCCTTTCCCCACCAATGCTCACAGTTGCACATCACAGACCTGCTTTGATGAGCACTGAATGTCTCTGGAGGTCTATGGCCCTATAGTTATATGTTCAGCCTGCCAGCCCACACTTTCTACCCTTCTTTATCAGATGATGAAGGCCTCTTGATAAGCTACTGCAAAGGCTCTCACACTTGACTAGCAGCTGCTGGCTAAGAACCTCTGATTCTCATTTTCCTTCTATAGATCAGTATTACAACTTATCAGTAACCAACTCCACTGTCTTTGTAGACATCCCCCCCTTGTTATTTTGCAATCATTTTTATCATTACTTGCCTTAGCATTCCCCTACAACAGAACATTTTCTCAGATACCAATTGGTGAAATCCTTAGCAGATGAACTGCCCCCTTGTGCCATGGACTCTCTGTGTCCCCCCAACCAATGAGGAGGTGTCCTCTTGCCTGTAAGGCAGTGGATGCAATGTCCCAGATCTATCCCCATCTTTATGCCTATTTTCTTGGAGCACTCCTGATAATACTTACATTAATTAGGGTCCTGACACCTATAGAGTATCAAACACACAAGAATTTTATTAGGACAAGCACCTGCAAGATGAAATGGAGAGAGAGAAAAGGCTGAAGGAGCCATCAGACTTCTTCACAACAGTGCCTTCGAGTGAAGAAGAGAGGGGAGGGAGGTTGGTTACAAACATCCAAATGCAGTGCAGGAAAATTTAGTAAATGAAAGTCAACTTTCAGTGGAAGTTCAGTACTGCTTTAATTTCCTGTTGTTCTCAGTCATTGACTAGAAGAAGCTCAAAGGAAGTGTTTTAGTTTCCTAAGTTGTTTAAACAAATACTGTGAAATGGTTTGGCTTAAACAATTGTAATTTACTTGTTCATGATTTTGAGGCCAAGAAATTGTCCAAATCAAGACATTACCAAGGAAATGCTTTCTTCCCAAAGACTGGAGTTCTGGAACTGGCTTCCAGCAACCTTAGTCCTTAGTTTGTTACCTGACAAAGCTCACTGTCCTTCCCTCTCTTCCAAATTTGGTTAATTTCAGCTTCTGCCCTCTATGGCACTCTCTCTTTCATGTCTAAGCTCATTTTGCTTATAAAGGACTCCAGTAGTAGGTTAAAGATCCATTCTTTTAGAGATGGGCCACAAGTTAACTGAAGTAACCTCATTGAAATTTCCTACATACAGGAATGGATTAAATTTAAGAGCATATTTTATGGGGTACATATAGCTTCAAACTACCACAGTTCTCCCTCAGGACCCCAAAAAGACATGTTCTTTCTATATGCAAAATACAGCCATTCTATCACAACATCCCAAAAGCTGTTAAGTCATTTCAGTAACAGTGCTGAGTATAAAGTCACATCAGAATTGGTTGTGGTTGTGGTCTGTCTGTGGCACAATTTCCCTCAGTCTGTGGACCTATAAAACCTAGAGAACGAGTTCTATTATACAATGGAGGAACAAGAATTGGATAAACACCCAATTCCCATAGGGATAAACTGAAGGAAATCAGGGGTCACAGCTCCCAAACAATTCTGAAACCCTGCAGGGCATATTCCATTAGAGTTAAATGTCTGAGAGTCATCCATAGAACCAAGTTTTGTCCTCTGGGCCTGATTAAACAGCAGCCCCATTCCTTCCAAACACCCGCCCAGGCACCACACTCTCCTTGAACACTAGTGGGGAGGCTCCACCCTCTCCAAGCATCCATATGTCTCCCAGGCTCTCCTCAAATGCTGGGGCATAGGTTCTGCTAGGAATTCCCTGGAGAACACTGGAGAAGAAGGAGCACCACACAGGATTAAGAAACAAGACACAAGAAGTTAGTTAAGTGGGGTCAGGGGACTCAAGCTTATCAGGAACAAGAGTCCAGACTATACTGACATCCACATATTTATTGTGCTCTTACATGGGAACTGCTTTAGGGAGTGTAATCAAAGCAAGGTTATTTTTTAATATCTGTCATGCCTGCAAAGCTACAAAGTTTGGTTCCCAGCTCCTTGTCCCAGGAACCATTTATTTCTTATCAGAATGCTCTCTATTCAAGTCTCTTTGGGCTCTTGAGTCAGCGTCCTTGAGAATATTTGCTTCAGTGTTTTCCACATCAGCCTAGCATGGTGTTCTGATGCTCATGCTGCCAACAGCCAACCACTCGAGCCCTCAGAGAACCATCTCCACCATCTCCCGCTTTTTATTTTTGTAGCACTAGCATGACAGAGGTCAAGGCAGCTGTCCTTAATCTGGATTATGGTGCTTTCTTTGGAAGCATTTCCAGTTTATGCATAAAAGATGAAAGAGAGGGCAGGCCACGGTGGCTCAGCAGGCAGGAATGCTAGCCTGCGATGCCAGAGGACCTGGGTTCGAGTCCCGGTGCCTGCCCATGTTAAAAAAAAAAAGACAAAAGAGAAGAATTAACATCACTGTCAAGCTAATAGTAAATCCTCATAATGTTTTCAGCCATGTTAGTGGATTTAGAGATTGCAGTCCTTGAGCAATCCCATTCATAATGTCAGTGCCTTCTAATAATTTTGGAACATCCTTTTACTTTTCTACTACTCTTGTTTAAAGTTCATTAATATTTAGAGTTAAATTATCTTGATGCCTTAATAAATGTCTTTTAATTTTTTCTCCACTTATGTTCACTTTCTTTATACAACTATGGAGAGATACAGAAGGATGTGATATTCCAATCGCACAAGTTCTGTTGCATTTTAAGTGATTGGATTTCATCTCCTAACATAATTACAGTCTGTTCTAAGTCATCTATATGCAGACTAATTTCCTTATCTATTTTAACCTGCTGAGTCCATACTTTACTTGCATTTTCATGCCATTTTTGCACATAATGTGTGGTTTGAATTTTTGTGTTAAAGCTACTCCAGCTTCTGCAGCTGTAGCAGTGAGGGCTATGATTCCCAAGATTCCCATAATTAAAGTACTAATACATCTTTTGGTGCATTTAAGCACATATTGTAAAGTTTTGGGAAAAAGTGTATATCAGGTGAAGATTCCCATGGTCGAGTTTGGTTCACAGGAAGCCATACTCCAAGGCACCTTCTTAAAAGAAGAAAAGTCTGATTTTTAGAAATAGAAGAATTAAGACAGGTAAATAATCAACAATCAGAACATTGTATTTCTGACAAGGATGAATTAAAGGCAATTGTTCCTGCTAAAATAACATAAGGATTAATCACACAAGTTTGAATACAACCAGTTTGATCAATTTTAAATTTAAGAGAATAGATTGAATTTGTTAAAGGGTAATTTCCTTTCCAAATGTGAGTAGGGGCTAAACTCATGGCCAGTTTCCAGATCACCATTTGTCGAGGACCTGAGTTAACAAAAGGGGACAGGGCCTCCATTCCCATCCCATGCCACAAGATTTTATTTGTAGCATTGGTATAAATCTCAGTAGAATAAATTATTCAGAGTAAACCAAGGTAACTAAACCGAACACTTCGAGTCAGGACTACAATTTTGAATCATGTACCCCTTAGGGGACCAATCCATTACAATTCCGTAGGAACCATTAATGAGTACTGACTTTTGCTTGGCATGGCATTGTACCCATTGAATATGCTCTGATTCCGGTGTCCATGTGTATGAGTTTTTACATAAAGGCAGCTCATTAGGAACAGGCTCAGAAGTTGATTTTTCTTCATATGCAGAACTCATTCCAGAAAGCAAATGCAATTTAGCTAGAGAATTATTTTTCTTAGGAGTATAACTTAGCCATTTTTGAAGTTCCAATTTCAAACAAGGAGTATTATTATGGCTTGAGAGAGATAAAGGAAAGCCTTGAAATGCCATCATAGAAATATTAAATTTTTCTCCTTCCTCTTTTTGGAAGTAAGGGAGACAATAATCAACTGGACCAGAAAGACAAGTTGAATCATTAATATAAACAGCTATAGAATTGTCCTGCCAGGTACCAGGCCTTAGTAAGAGAGGATTGGGTACATATGCCCAAGAAGTATAATTTTTGCATACACATTATGTATGCACATTAGGTGTATGGAAAATCAAAACCAAGCACAAGAGAAAAAAATTACAGTTGCTGCTATCACTGCCATGAAAGCCTCGAAAAAGTTAGAAGGACTTTTTTTTCTTGTCCTGTTTTCTTAAGAGTCTCTTCTGTTTCCTGCGCCAACTTCTTAACTTGACCCCATTTAGGAGGTATAGCCTGTCTTATATTAAGTGTTACTATGCATCGCTGTTTCAGACTCAGTTGTCCCATTTCTTTCTGTAGAGGTTCCATCTCATCTAGTCCTCTATTTTGAGTTCCTCTGCTCATCTTGGGGTTTTATTAGTCTCGATGGAATAAAAAATAGCGGTTTTCCATCACCTATGGAAACACAAGCAAATCCTTTCCCCCTCATTTTTACCCCACCCAGGTTTCCATTCATTTATATCTAAATCTTTCCACTAAATAGGTTGTTTTAAGAATTTTTTGTGTAATACCTTGACCAATGTTTTTCTACAACTGTCTCAGAACCTTCTCTTCTAATATTGAAAAAATTTAATGTTATCATAGCTTGGCTACATTGATCTCTAGGAGCAGGAGAGAATAGCTCCCCATTTCCCTCTTTTCATTTTTGAAATTGCATTCTGAGTGTCTGATGGGCCCTTTCTATAATAGCTTGACCTTCTGGGTTATATGGGATTCCTGTTATATGTTTTATGTTCCATAATTGAAAAAATGATTGAACTTTTCTAGATATATAGGCTGGTCCATTATCTGTTTTTATTTGTGAAGTAATTCCCATATGTTCAAAACATTCCAGAAAATGGGCAATAACATCTTTAGCTCTTTCTCCACTTAAAGGAGAAGCTACAACATAGCCAGAATAAGTATAAATGGAAACATGAATATAAGTTCATTTTTCAAATGAGGGGACATGTGTAACATCAGTGTGCCAGGTTTCATTTTGGTTGTAAACCCTGTGGATTCACTCCTGATGTGAATGGTATAGAATGTAAGGGATAACAAGTTGGACAATGTTGAATAATTTGTTGAACTTGAGCACAAGTTAAATGAAATTTTTGTTGTAAACTTTTAGGATTGCAATATGTAAGATGATGCCATTTGGAAGCTTCCACAGTTTCAATTAATAATTTATCAATTCTATCATTACCTTCCACCAATGCACCTGGTAATTGTGTATGAGATCGAATATGAACAATGTAAATCTTATGAGTATGTTGTCAGATAGCATTTTGTAATTGTTTCAATAATTGACCTAATTCAGACCTGTCAGTGTTTAAATAAACTGTTTCAATATTATGAGTGACAGTAACAGAATATTGTGAATCTGCTACAGTATTGAGTGATTCTGGTTTATTCATTATTGGTTGAATGATTGTTGCTAATTCTGGTTTTTGTACTGAAGTAATCTGGTATCCCATACTTTTGTATCTGGTCCATAATATGCAGCTTTCCCTGATTTATTGGCATCTGTAAAATAAGTATCAGCATTAGTTAAATGTGTGTCACTGATTATTCTAGGCAAAATCCAAGTAGTAAGCTTTAAAAATTGAAATAATTTTGTTTTAGGATAATGATTATCAATTTTATTTATATAATCAACAAAGCCTATTTGTCAATTTAAATTAATTTGATACACACTTTCAGCATGTTGTTTGGTAAATAGAACAATAATGTTCTCTAGATCTTGCCCACACAATTGCCTTAGCCATAACCTGCCATTAAATATCAATAAACCCATTTTTATCCAGGTAAATTGTTAATTTTTTCTGTGCAGAATGAGGCAAAAATATCCATTCCAGTAAAGTTTCATGTTATGTTAAAATTCCTGTGGGAGAATGCTCTGAGGGAAAAATTAAAAGTCATACAGGTACTCCAATTTGAATTTTATGTAATTGAGCTGAATGAATACATTCTTGAAGCCATTCTCATTCTTTTTCAGCTTGAACAGTTAATTTTCTGGGACTATTTAACTAAGGATCCCCTTTTAAAGTATCAAATAAATGATGTAAGGCATAAGTAGGAATTCCAAGCATGGGTCATAACTAATTAATATCTCCTAACAATTTTGAAAGTTATTCAGTGTTTGCAAATGATCTTTTCTTATCTGAACCTTTTGAGGAGTAATAGTAGTTTTATCTACTATACTGCCCTAGTATTTATATGGAACTATTTTTTGAATTTTTTCTGGTGTTATTTGTAATCCTACTTTATTTAGCCTTTGTTCTAAGCTTAGAAAAATAATTTGTAACTGTTCTTTTTGTTCCATGGCCACTAAAATGTCATCCATATAATGATTGATATATGCTTCAGGGCATTTGTCTCAGATGGGTTCCAAAGCCAATCCAACATATCTCCAGCATAGTGTAAGGCTATTTAACAGGCCTTGAGGAAGAACTTTCCACTGATATCTATGTACTGGCTCTTGATGATTGTATGTGGGCACTGTAAAAGCAAATTTCTCTTTATCTTGTTCTGCTAAAGGTATGGTAAAGAAGCAATCTTTTAAATCTATCACAATAATAAACCAGTTTTTAGGAATCATAACTGGTGTGGGCAAGCCAGGTTGTAACAGCCCTACAGGTTGAATTAAAGCATTAACTTTTCTTAAATCAGTGAACATTCTCCACTTTCCTGATTCCTTTTTTATAACAAATACTGGAGAATTCCAAGGGCTATAAGCCTTTTCTATATGTCCTGCTTTAAATGGTTCCTGAACCAATTGTGTTAGTGCCTGTAATTTTTCTTTAGATAAGGGCCACTGCCCAACCCACACAGGGCTCATTTGTTTTCCAGGTTAAAGGTATGGGTTGGGGTGTAATGTCAGCAGTGGCCCCAATTATAAATTTGGAAACCTAAGGCCTTTGTGAGAACTTTGTCCTTCAATATTAAAATTTTGTGGGCGGGCCGCGGTGGCTCAGTGGGCAAGAGTGCTTGCCTGCCATGCCGGAGGACCTCGGTTCGATTCCCGGCCCCAGCCCATGTAAAAAACAAACAAACAAACAAAATATAATAAAACAAGAAAATGTTTAAAAGATGTTTCCCTTTCTTCCTCCCTTCCTTCCTTCTCTCTGTCTTTCCTTCCCTTCCTCCCTCTCTCTAAAAAAAAAAAAAAAAAAAAAAATTTTGTGAGGGGCTCTGAAGTGAATTATGAGCCATATTTTTCAACAGGTCCTTTATTGCAGGAGCTAAGAATGAATGTTAACATATGCTCCCCATTGTTCTAATAAGTCTCTACCCCAGAGATTTATTGCTAGGTCTAGAACATAAGGCTGAATGGTTCCTGTTTGACCATCAGGCCCTTTATAAAACAGGATATTAATACTTAGTTGGACAGTGTTAACCATACCAATTCCATGTAAAAGCTGGCTCAATGTTTGCAGAGGCCAGCCTGATGGCCACTATTTTAAAGCAATTATAGCAATGTCTGCTCCAAGATTTACCTTCAATCTGTATAATGCATTCAGGTCTTTCTTTTGTTAATAACTGTTGCCAACATAATTTTTGTTTTCCAGTACTGCCAAATTCTCTTATTCTTTTCTTTCCTGAATATCCCATTTTTATAATATGGTAAAATTAATAATTGAGCAATCTGACCTCTTTCAACAATTTGACATGGACCTTGCACTAAAATCATAACTTGAATTTCATCTTTATATTCCTCATCAATGATTCCTGTACGAACAAAGATGCCTTTACTACTTAAACTACTTTTTCCTAGTATGAGTCTTACTGTTTTTGTGAGAATAGGGCCATCTATTCCTGTCTTAATCTTTTTAGGATTAGACTCAGGGACTAGCATAATAGTTTCAGCAAAAGGTAAATCTACTGTGGCACTCCCACTGGTTGTGGAGGACAAATCTTGGACACATCACTGGAGTGAGATCATACTGGGTATTATATCCACCTGGCATTGTTTTGGTTGGGGCCCCAATCTGGCCCTCATATCCAGTTTCCTGACAACAAATTGCCTTCACTATCAAATTGAGACCTACATTGATTGTTCCAATGATAACCTTTTCAACATTTAGAACATTTTCTGGGAGTGTTTCCTCCTGATCTAATTTCCAAATTACCATTATTAGTTCTGGGATGAGCTCCAAAATTATTTCTAGTTTTACAATCTTTTTTCATGTGTCCAGGTTTTCCACATTTGAAACATTTTCATTTTGGGGACTCTTTTATGTTTATTCCAGCAATAGCTTCAGCTAACATTTGCAGTCTGTGTGGTTCTGAACCAATGTCTCTGCAACATTTAAGATAATCCTCTAAATGTCTCCCAGCAGCTTTAATAAAGCATAAAGCCTTTTGACATCAGTATGAGCATTATCAAAAGCAAGTATTTGTAATAACAAATCTCTTAATTTCACCTGAGATACTGACTTTTCTATATTATCTCTTAATCAAGCTATAAAATCAGTATATGGTTCATTAGTTCCTTGGAAAATTTTTGCAAAAGAGGGGGTAACAATCCCAGGAAGAGTAATTTGTTCCCAACCTCTAATACAAGCAAGTTGAGTTTGAACAATAGCCACATCACTGTACTGTATCTGAGCTCCAACCCCAGCATGCGGTCCAGTGCCCATAATTTGATCTGCTGTGACTGGTACTGGTGGCTGTGCATTAGCATTTCAAGCTGCTTGTTGATTTGCTTCATCTAATGGACATATTTTCCACTGCAAAAACTGAGAAGCTGTTAAGGCAGCATGAGCAAGCATCTCCAAGTCCCATGGAATTAGTCTCTCAGACTGTACTAGTCCTCTTAAGAGTCACACAGTATACACAGGGAGGAGGTGCCATATTGAGCACAAGCAGTTTTTAACTCTTTTAAAATTTTTAAAATTGGTGCCTCCTTGAGGAAATCGGTCATTAGGAGGAATTTGAGTAATTTGTACTGGAAACATACAAGTTTTTGGATCCCCCTCTAATTGGGCTTATGGAATTCCCAATGAGACTGTTGGTCCTTTAGGAATCACAACCAAAAATCATGGTGGACATTCATTTGTTACATTGTCAGGAAGAGCAAAAGTAGGAGGACACTGAGTATATTCTGGTTGTTCAAAATAAATTCCTTTATGGGATAATTTATCTACAGAGGGCAAAAAAAGGAAAATCCTCAGAATGAAAAGAGGTGGCCTTTTCCTTCCTTTTTATTTCATCTGCAGCATCAGCAGACCTATCACTTTCATGGTCACTATCACTTTCATTTTCTGAACTACTATGTTGAAGTGGTTGTAATACAGTTGTAATTAAATTACACAAAGACCAAATAGAAACAGAAATATTTTCCCCTTGTCTATAAACTTTCTTTAATTCCTTTATCTACTTCATGATATTGTTTAAGTTTCATTTTCCTTCTTCATCTCCAAAGGTCACTGGCTCATGGACTCTCTGCTTTGTGGTGCTGCAGAATTCTTTGCTCTCTCTGAATCTCTCATTCTCCAAAATGTTTCCTATTTTATAGGACTCCAGAAACTTATCAAGACCCACCCTAATGGGTGGAGACATGTCATCACCTAATCCACCTTAACAACCACTCTCGATTATATCACATCTCCAGGGAGATTATCTAATTACAGTTTCAAACATACAATGCTGAATAGGGATTAGAAGAAATGGCTGCCTTTACAAACTGGGATTAGGATTAAAACATGGCTTTTCTAGGGGACATACATCCTTTCAGACCAGCACACTAAACTTCTATTCTGCACACGTAATCTTCACAAGAGCAAGCCTCAAGATCAAGGGTTTAGCCTATTGATAGGATGTCCCTAATGTTTAACACAGTATCAGGGGTTTCCCCAATGGTAAAGTTTAACAGTTCCATATTTTTCTCCCATTCTTGAAGGAACTTTGCCAATACATTTTGATTATCTCTTAATATACTCTGGGATGGAGGGACCAAGATGGTGGCTTAGGGCGGTGTGGGATTTAGTTTATCCTCCAGAGCAGCTACTAAATAGCCAGGAACAGTACAGAACAACTGCTGGGGCCACATCAGTGGCCAGAGACACAGCATACCCCAGTCTGGACAAGCTGGAATGGCTGCAAGCCCACCGAGAACCATGAACCCCCCAAGCCACAGCAGCTGGCACCCATCCCTCACAGGCTGCTTCCCACAGGGGAAAGGAAGGGACTTTACTAGCAGTAGGGGCTGAGTGCAACCAAGCTCCAATTGTGTAAATAATTAATAAATTGCCTACTAAAAATAGGCACCCAGCTCAGCTGAACCTCAAGTAAAAGCAGAGGTTGCTGGGTTTTGCCCCACTGCAGAGGGGTCAGGGCTGATGGAAAAAGACAAAAAAAAAAAAGAGGTTTTTTTAGATTTGAAAAGGTTTGAGCCCTGAAGGAAAGGAGGGGGTACATAGGACCTGGAGATATACAGAGCAACGTGCCAACTTAAGCTCTTGATTGGCAAACCTAAGGAAAGGGGTCCTGCTTTGAAAGGATTTTTCTTTTTCTTTTTTGTGGCTGTGTTTCTATGGCTTGACTACTCTTTCGATATAGCTGCAACTATTTATCTCAGTCTCCAACTGCCCCAAGCATGGGCAGAACTGAGCTTGTTTGAGTGTTTGTCTGGATCTGTGCCTTCCCTAAGAGAGAGGTGGGGCCCAGCTCAGGTGGATTCCCTTTCTCAAGGAATTCAGACTCCAGAGCCTGGAAAAGTGAAGTGATTAAAGCCAGCCTACAACCTCTCCTCTGTCTCAACCATGCCTCCAGCAGGGAGAGTCTGCTGAAGTTAAAGGTACCACATCTCCTTATGCTGGTGGGACCTGCAGGCAGAAAAGAACCACATACGGGGTAGGATAGGAAAAAACACAGAGTCCAGAGACTTCATGCAAAAGCCTTTCAATCTGCTGGGTCTCACCATCAGGGAAAACTGATGCAGGTGACTCTTTCCTCCTGACAGGAGGCCAGTTTGGAAAGGGAAAATCTGAGTGGGATCCACAATAATTAAGTAGACCCTTCTAAGGTTGGGGGGGGAGAAGGCACCATATAGGCAGGACAAGAAACTAGAAAATAAGAATTGAAAAATTCTGATCTGTTAAACAAAACCTAAGCTAAGTGTCTAGAATAAGCAGAACTGAATGTCAAAGAACAGGTAGACAACAAAGTCATCCAGCAAGAAACTCTGAGGGAAAAAAATGAAAACAATCTCCATAATAAACTAATTAAGGAAATTAAATGCCTAGACACCAGCAAAAAATAATTAATCATATTAGGAATATTGAAAATATGGCCCAGTCAAAGGAACAAATCAACAATTAAATGAGATACAGGAGTTGAAAAAATTAATTGAGAATGTCCACACAGACATGGAAAACCTGATCAAAAAGCCAAATCAATGAATTGAGGGAGATAAACAAAAAGAAGAAATCGAAAGTCTGAAAAAACAAATCACGGAACTTACGGAAATGAAAGACACAGTAGAAGAGATGAAAAAACAATGAAAACCTACAATGTCAGATTTCAAGAGGCAGAAGATAGGATAAGTGAACTGGAGGATGGGACATCTGAAATCCAGCAAGCAAAAGAAAATATGGGGAAATGAATGAAAAAATATGAGCAGGGACTCAGGGAATTGAAAGACAACATGAAGTGCACAAATATACATGTTGTGGATGTCCCAGAAGGAGAAGAGAAGGTAAAAGGAGGAAAAAAACAAATGGAGGAAATTATCACTGAAAAATTCCCAACTTTACAAAAGAGGTAAAACTACAGATCCAAGAAGTGCAGCATACTCGAAACAGAATAGATCCAAATAGACATTTTCTAAGACACGTACTAATCAGAATATCAGATGTGAAAGAGAAAGAGAGAATCTTGAAAGCAGCAAGAGAAAAACAATATATTACATACAACGTACACCCAATAAGACTATGCATAGATTTCTCAGCAGAAACCATGGAGGTGAGAAGACAGTGGGATGATATATCTAAGCTACTGAAAGAGAAAAATTGCCAACCAAGAATTCTGTATCCAGAAAAATTGTCCTTCAAAAATGAGGGGGGCTGACTTCCGGCGAAGATGGCAGCTTAGTAAGGCATGCGGGTCTTAGTTCCTCCTCCAGAACAACTACTAAAGAACTAGAAACAGTACAGAACAGCTCCTGGAGCCACGACAGAGACCAAACACACAGCGCACCCCACTCAGGAATGGCTGGATCGGCTAAGAGACTCCGCTGCGGTGAGGTCCCCGAGAGGCACGTGCTTCCCTGGGCCAAGGCGGCTGGCGGCTGGAGCCCCTCCCTCCCTCCTTCCCAGGCCAGCTGGGAGCTTTGGATCAGGTTCCCCAAGCCATGGCGACCGGAGCCCCTTCCAAACACGCGGCTTCCCGGGCCGGCTGGAAACCTTGGATCGACGGTTCCCTAAGCCGTGGCGGCCCTCCCACATGCGGCTTCCTGGGCTGGCTGGGAGCTTCGGAGCGGCGAGTCCCCAAGCCACAGCAGCCTGCAACCTTCCCCCACGTGCGGCTTCCCAGGCAGGCTGGTAGCCTCGGAACAGCGGTCCCCCAAGCTGCAGTTTCCGGCGACCACAGCCCTTTCCACACACGTGGCTTCCTGGGCTGGCTGGGAGCATCAGAACAGCAGTTCCCCAAGCCGCGGCGGCTGGCAACCCTCCCCCATGCATGGCTTCCTGGGCCGGCTGGTAGCCTCAGAACAGCGGTCCCCCAAGCCGCAGTTTCCAGCGACCGCAGCCCCTTCCACTCACGCAGCTTCCCGGGCAGGCTGGGAGCATCAGAACAGCGGTTCCCCAAGCCGCGGCGGCTGGCGACCCTCCCCCATGCGCGGCTTCCCAGGCCGGCTGGTAGCCTCGGAACAGCGGTCCCCCAAGCCACGGTGGCTGGCGATCGCAGCCCCTTCCACACACGTGGCTTCCCGGGCCGGCTGGGAGCATCGGAACAGTGGTTCCCCAAGCCGCGGCAGCTGGCGACCCTCCCCCACAGGCAACTTCCCAGAGGGAAAGGAAAGAGTCTCCAACAGCAATAGAGACTGAGCCCAACCTAACACCAATAGTGGCATTAATGAACAACTTCTGACTACTAAAAATAGGCCCTCAGCTCAGGCAAAACTGATCAAGGCAGAAGTCGCCAATTGGGCTAACTGAAAAAGAGGAAAGGGGGCAAAACAGAGTCTTCTGCAGCTGTTTCTATGGAGGCTTCGTTGCCTCTGGGCTCAGCGCTGGGATTACATAGCTTACAACTGCCCCAAACGCACAAACAGGCTGCTTTCAGGGCTCTCTACCACCTAAACTTTCCCTGCGGGAGGGGTGAAATGCAACTCAGGTGGAATCCCGCTCTCAAGGAATTCAGATCCCAGGACTTCACAATTTGAAGCCATTAAAACCAACCTACAACCTTTCCTCTGTCTCCACCACACACCCAGCAGCAAGAGTCTTCCAAAGTTAAAGGAGCCACAACATCTTTTGCAGGTGGGACCCGCAGACAGACAAGCACCACGTAGTGGGCAGGATAAGAAAAACAGAGCCCAGAGACTTCACAGGAAAGTCTTTCAACCTGCTGGGTCCCACACTCAGGGAAATCTGATTAAATCCCCAGACGCCAGCAAAAAATAACAAATCACACCAGGAAAATTGAAGATATGGTCCAGTCAAAGGAACAAACCAATAGCTCAAATGTGATACAGGAGCTGAGACAATTAATTCTGAATATACGAACAGAAATGGAAAACCTCTTCAAAAACCAAATCGATAAATTGAGGGAGGACATGAATAAGGCATGGGATCAACAAAAAGAAGAAATGGAAAGTCTGAAAAAACAAATCACAGAACTTATGGGATTGAAAAACACAGCAGAAGAGATGAAAAAACAATGGAAACCTACAATGGTAGACTTAAAGAGACAGAGGATAGAATTAATGAACTGGAGGATGGAACATCTGAAAGCCAAAAAGAAACAGAAACTATAGGGAAAAGAATGGAAAAATTTGAGCAGGGGCTCAGGGAATTGAATGACACTATGAAGTGCACAAATATACGTGTTGTGGCTGTCCCAGAAGGAGAAGAGAAGGGAAAAGGAGGAGAAAAACTAATGGAAGAAATTATCACCGAAAATTTCCCAACTCTTATGAAAGACCTAAAATTACAGATCCAAGAAGTGCAGCGCACCACAAAAAGAATAGACCCAAATACGCGTTCTCCAAGACACTTACTAGTTAGAATGTCAGAGGTCAAAGAGAAAGAGAGGATCTTGAGAGCAGCAAGAGAAAAACAATCCATCACATACTAGGGAAACCCTATAAGACTATGTGTAGATTTCTCAACAGAAACCATGGAAGCTAGAAAACAGTGGGATGATATATTTAAATTACTAAAAGAGAAAACCTGCCAACCCAGACTTCTATATCCAGCAAAATTGTCCTTCAAAAATGAGGGAGAAATTAAAACATTTTCAGACAAAAAGTCACTGAGAGAATTTGTGACAAAGAGATCAGCTCTGCAAGAAATACTAAAGGGAGCACTAGAGTCAGATAAGAAAATACAGAAGAGAGAGGGGTGGAGAAGAGTGTAGAAAGAAGGAAAATCAGATATCATATATAAAATACAAAAGGCAAAATGGTAGAGGAAAGTATTACCCAAACAGCAATAACACTAAATGTTAATGGACTGAATTCCCCAATCAAAAGACATAGACAGGCAGAATGGATTAAAAAACAGGATCCTTCTATATGCTGTCTACAGGAAACACATCTTAGACCCAAAGATAAACATAGGTTGAAAGTGAAAGGCTGGGAAAAGATATTTCATGCAAATAACCACCAAAAAAGAGCAAGAGCAGATATACTAATATCCAACAAATTAGACTTCAAATGTAAAACAGTTAAAAGAGACAAAGAAGGATACTATCTACTAATAAAAGGAACAATTAAACAAGAAGACATAACAATCATAAATATTTACGCACTGAATCAAAATGCTCCAAAATACGTGAGGAATACACTGCAATCACTGAAAAGGGAAATAGACACATCTACCATAATAGTTGGAGACTTCAATTTGCCACTCTCATCAATGGACAGAACATCTAGACAGAGGATCAATAAAGAAACAGAGAACTTGAATATTACAATAAATGAGCTAGACTTAACAGACATTTATAGGACATTACACCCCACAACAGCAGGATACACCTTTTTCTCAAGTGCTCATGGATCATTCTCAAAGATAGACCATATTCTGGGTCACAAAGCAAGTCTTAACAAATTTAAAAAGATTGAAATCATACACAACACTTTCTTGGGTCATAAAGGAATGAAGTTGGAAATCAATAATAGGCAGAGTGCCAGAAAATCCACAAATACATGGAGGCTCAACAACACACTCTTAAACAACGAGTGGGTCAAGGAAGAAATTACAAGAGAAATTAGTAAATATCTCAAGGCGAATGAAAATGAAAACACAACATATCAAAACCTATGGGATGCAGCAAAGGCAGTGCTAAGAGGGAAATTTATTGCCCTAAATGCCTATATCAGAAAAGAAGAAAAGGCAAAAATTCAGGAATTAACTGTCCACTTGGAAGAACTGGAGAAAGAACTGCAAACTAACCCCAAAGCAAGCAAAAGGAAAGAAATAACAAAGATTAGAGCAGAAATTAATGAAATTGAGAACATGAAAACAATAGAGAAAATCAGTAAGACCAGAAGTTGGTTCTATGAGAAAATCAATAAGATTGATGGACCCTTAGCAAGACTGACAAAAAGAAGAAGAGAGAGGATGCAAATAAATAAGATCAGAAATGGAAGAGGAGACATAACCACTGACCTCACAGAAATAAAGGAGGTAATAACAGGATACTATGAACAACTTTATGCTAATAAATACAACAATGTAGATTAAATGGACAAGTTCCTAGAAAGGCATGAACAACCTACTTTGACTCAAGAGAAATAGATGACCTCAACAAACCAATCACAAGTAAAGAAATTGAATCAGTCATTCAAAAGCTTCCCCAAAAGAAAAGTCCAGGACCAGACGGCTTCACATGTGAATTCTACTAAACATTCCAGAAAGAATTAGTACCAACTCTCCTCAAACTCTTCAAAAAAAATTGAAGTGGAGGGAAAGCTACCTAATTCATTCTATGAAGCCAACATCACCCTCATACCAAAACCAGGCAAAGATATTACAAAAAAAGAAAACTACAGACCAATCTCTCTAATGAATACAGATGCAAAAATCCTCAACAGATTCTAGCAAATCGAATCCAGCAACACATTAAAAGAATTATACATCATGACCAAGTAGGATTCATCCCAGGTGTGCAAGGATGATTCAACATAAGAAAATCAATTAATATAATACACCATATCAACAAATCAAAGCAGAAAAATCACATGATCATCTCAATTGATGCAGAGAAGGCATTTGACAAGATTCAACATCCTTTCCTGTTGAAAACACTTCAAAGGATAGGAATACAAGGGAACTTCCTTAAAATGATAGAGGGAATATATGAAAAACCCACAGCTAATATCATCCTCAATGGGGAAAAATTGAAAACTTTCCCCTTAAGATCAAGAACAAGACAAGGATGTCCATTATCACCACTATCATTCAACATTGTGTTGGAGGTTCTAGCCAGAGCAATTAGACAAGAAAAAGAAATACAAGGCATCAAAATTGGAAAGGAAGAAGTAAAACTATCACTGTTTGCAGATGATATGATACTATACGTCGAAAACCCGGAAAAATCCACAACAAAACTACTAGAGCTCATAAACGAACACAGCAAAGTAGCAGATTACAAGATCAACATTCAAAAATCTGTAACGTTTCTATACACTAGCAATGAACAAGCTGAGGGGGAAATCAAGAAACGAATTCCATTTACAATTGCAACTAAAAGAATAAAGTACTTAGGAATAAATTTAACTAAAGAGGCAAAAGACCTATACAAAGAAAACTACAAAAAACTGTTAAAAGAAATCACAGAAGACCTAAATAGATGGAAGGGCATACCGTGTTCATGGATTGGAAGACTAAATATAGTTAAGATGTCAATCCTACCTAAATTGATTTACAGATTCAATGCAATACCAATCAAAATCCCAACAACTTATTTTTCGGAAATAGAAAAACCAATAAGCAAATTTATCTGGAAGGGCAGGGTGCCCTGAATTGCTAAAAGTATCTTGAGGGAAAAAAACGAAGCTGGAGGTCTCAAGCTGCCAGACTTTAAGGCATATTATGAAGCCACAGTGGTCAAAGCAGCATGGTATTGGCATAAAGATAGATATATCAACCAATGGAATTGAATAGAGTGCTCAAATATAGACCCTCTCATCTATGGACATTTGATCTTTGATAAGGCAGTCAAGCCAACTCACCTGGGACAGAACAGTCTCTTCAGTAAATGGTGCCTAGAGAACTGGATATCCATATGCAAAAGAATGAAAGAAGACCCATATCTCACACCCTATACAAAAGTTAACTCAAAATGGATCAAAGGTCTAAACATTAGGCATAAGACCATAAAACAGTTAGAGGAAAATGTAGGGAGATATCTTATGAAACTTACAATTGGAGGCGGTTTTATGGACCTTACACCTAAAGCAAGAGCACTGAAGAAAGAAAGAAATAAATGGGAGCTCCTCAAAATTAAACACTTTTGTGCATCAAAGAACTTCATCAAGAAAGTAGAAAGACAGCCTACACAATGGGAGACAATATTTGGAAATGACATATCAGATAAAGGTTTAGTATCAAGAATTTATAAAGAGATTGTTCAACTCAACAACAAAAAGACAGCCAACCCAATTACAAAATGGGAAAAAGACTTGAACAGACACCTCTCAGAAGAGGAAATACAAATGGCCAAAAGGCACATGAAGAGATGCTCAATGTCCCTGGCCATTAGAGAAATGCAAATCAAAACCACAATGAGATATCATCTCACACCCACCTGAATGGCCATTATCAACAAAACAGAAAATGACAAGTGCTGGAGAGGATGCAGAGAAAGAGGCACACTTATCCACTATTGGTGGGAATGTCAAATGGTGCAACCACTGTGGAAGGCAGTTTGGCGGTTCCTCAAAAAACTGAATATAGAATTGCCATACGACCCAGCAATACCATTGCTAGGTATCTACTCAAAGGACTTAAGGGCAAAGACACAAACGGACATTTGCACACCAATGTTTATAGCTGCATTATTTACAATTGCCGAGAGATGGAAACAGCCCAAATGCCCATCAACAGACGAGTGGCTAAACAAACTGTGGTATATACATACAATGGAATATTATGCAGCTTTAAGACAGAATAAACTTATGAAGCATGTAATAACATGGATGGACCTAGAAAACATTATGCTGAGTGAGACTAGCCAAAAACTAAAGGACAAATACACTATGGTCCCACTGATGTGAACCGACATTTGAGAATAAACTTGGAATATGTCATTGGTAACAGAGACCATCAGGAGTTAGAAACAGGGTAAGATAATGGGTAATTGGAGCTGAAGGGATACAGACTGTGCAACAGGACTAGATACAAAAACTCAAAAATGGACAGCACAATACTACCTAATTGTAAAGTAATCATGTTAAAACACTGAATGAAGCTGCATCTGAGCTATAGTTTTTTGTTTGTTTGCTTGTTTGTTTTTTATATATATTTTTTGTATTTTTTATTTTTATTTTTTTCTTTATATTATCATTTTATTTCTTTTTCTGTTGTCTTGCTATTTCTTTTTCTAAATTGATGCAAATGTACTAAGAAATGATGATCATACATCTATGTGATGATATTAAGAATTACTGATTGCATATATAGAATGGAATGATTTCTAAATGTTGTGTTAATTAATTTTTTAAGTAATAAAAAAATGAGGGGGAATTTAAAACATTTCAGAAATAAATCACTGAGAGAATTTGTGACCAAGAGGCTGGCTCTGCAAGAAATACTAAAGGGAACCCTACAGACAGATAGGAAAACGCAGGAGAGAGAGATGTGGAGAAGAGTGTAGAAATGAAGACTATCAGTAAAGGTAAAAAGAAGAAAAATTAGATATGACGTATAAAATTCAAAAGGCAAAATAGTAGAAAAAAGTACTACCTGTACAGTAATAACACTAAATGTTGATGAATTAAACTCCTGAATCAAAAGACATAGACTAGCAGAATGAATTAAAAAACAGCACCCATCTATATGCTGTCTACAGGAATTGCATCTTCAACCCAAGGATAAACATAACTTGAAAGTGAAAGGTTGGGAAAAGATATTTTATGCAAATAACAATCAGAAAAGATCAGGAGTGGCTATACTAACATCCAACAAATTAGACTTCAAATGTAAAATTGTTAAAAGAGACAATGAAGGACACCATGTATTGATAAAAGGAACAATTCAACAAGAAGACATAACAATCATAAATTTTGATGCACCAGAATGCTCCAAAATATATGAGACAAACACTGAAAAGAGAAATAGACACATCTACCATAATAGTTGGAGACTTCAATTCCCCACTGTCATCAATGGACAGAACATATAGACAGAGGACCAATAAAGAAACAGAGAATTTGAATAATACAATAAATGAACTAGACTTAACAGACATTTATAGAACATTACACCCCACAAAAGCAGGGTATACCTTTATCTCAACTGTTATGGATCATTCTCAAGGATAGACCACATGTTGGGTCACAAAGCAAGCTCATAAATTTTAAAAAATGGAAATCATAAAAACACATTCTCAGATCATAAAGGAATGAAGTTGGAAATCAATAATAGGGAGAGTGCCAGAAAATTCACAATTATATGGAGGCTCAACAACACATCCTTAAACAACCAGTGGGTCAAGGAAGAAATTACAACAGAAATCAGTAAATATCTTGAGGCAAATGAAAATGAAAACATAACGTATCAAAATTTTTGGGATCCAGCAAGGCAGTGCTAAGAGGGAAATTTATTGCCCTAAATGCCTATATCAAAAAAGAAGAAAGAGCAAAATTTGAGGAATTAACTAGCCACTTGGAAGAACTAGAGAAAGAATAGCAAACGAACCCCAAAGTAAGGAAAAGTAAAGAAATAATGATTAGAACAGAAATAAATGAAATTGAGAACATGAAAACAATCGAGAAAATCAACAAAACCAGAAGTTGGTTCTATGAGAAAATCAATAATATTGATGGACCCTTAGCAAGATTGACAAAAAGAAGGATAGAGAAGATACAAATAAATAAAATAAAAAATGGAAGAGGAGACATAACCACTGACCCCACAGAAATAAAGGAAGTAATGAGAGGGTACTATGAACTTTATGCTAATAAACTTGACAATGTATATGAAATGGACAACTTCCTAGAAAGGCATAAACAACCAACATTGACTTGAGAAGAAATAGACGTCCTCAACAAACCAATCACAAGTAAAGAAATTGAATCAGTCATTAAGAAGCTCCCCAAAAAGAAAAGCCCAGGGTCAAATGGCTTCACCTGTGAATTCTACTAAACATTCCAGAAAGAATTAGTACCAAACCTCTCAAAGTCCTCAATAAAATTGAAGAGGAGGAAAAGCTACCTAACTCATTCTATGAAGCCAATGTCACCCTCATACTAAAGCCAGACAAAGATATTACAAAAAAAGAAAATGCAGACCAATATCTCTAATGAATATAGATGTGAAAATCCTCAACACAGTTCTTGCAAATTGAATCCAGCAACACCTTAAAAGAATTATACATTATGATGAAGTAGGATTCATCCCAGGTACATAAGGATGGTTCAGCATAAGAAAATCAATTAATGTAATATACCATATCAACAAACCAAAGCAGAAAAACCGCATGATCATCTCAATTGATGCACAAAAGGCATTTGAAAAAATTCAACATCCTTTCTTATTGAAAACACGTCAAAGGATAAGAATGGATGGGAACTTCCTCAACATGATAAAGGGAATGTATGAAAAACCCATAGCTAACATCATCCTCAGTGGGGAAAAACTGAAACTTTCCCCCTAAGATCAGGACAGGACCAGGATGTCCACTATCACCACTGTTATTCAACAATGTGTTGAAAGTTCTAGTCAGAGCAATTAGACAAGAAAAAGAAATACAAGGCATCAAAATTCGAAAGGAAGAAGTAAAACGCTCACTGTTTGCAGATGATATGATACTATATATCGAAAACCACAAAAAATCCACAGCAAAACTACTAGAGCTAATAAATGAGTACAGCAAAGTGGCAGGTTACAAGATTAATACTCAAAAATGTGTAGTGTTTTATACACTAGTATTGAACAATCTGAGGAGAAAATAAAAAAAAAAATTCCATTTACAATTGCAACCAAAACAGTAAAGTATTTAGGAATAAATTTAACCAGAGATGCAAAAGACCTATACAAAGAAAACTAGAAGAAATTGTTAAAAGAAATCATAGAAGAACTAAAATAAATGGAAGGCCATACTGTGTTCATGGATTGGAAGACTAAATATAGTTAAGATGTCAATGCTACCTAAATTAATTTGCAGATTCAATGCAATACCAATTATAATCCAAAAAACTTACTTTTCAGAAATAGAAAAACCAATAACCAAATTTATCTAGAAGGGCAGGGTGCCCCGAATAGCTAAAAAATATCCAGAGAAAGAAAAATGAAGCCGGAGGTCTCATGCTACCTTACTTTAAGGCATATTATGAAGCTACAGTGATCAAAACAGCATGATACTGGTACAAAGATAGATATACTGACCAATGGAACCGAATAGAGTGTTCAGATGTAGACCCTCTCATCTACAGATAATTAATCTTTGAGAAGGCAGTCAAGCCAACTGACCTGAGACAAAACTGCATCTTCAATAAATGGTGCCTTGAGAACTGGATATCCACATGCAAAAGAAGGAACGAGGACCCATATCTCATACCCTATACAAAAATTAACTCAAAATGGATCAAAGACCTAAACACTAGATCTAAGACCATAAAAATTTTAGAAGAAAATGTAGGGAAATATCTTATAAATCTTATAATAGGAGGTGGTTTCCTAGACCTTATACCCAAAGCACGAGCATTAAAGAAAGAAAGAAAGAATGGGAACTCTTCAAAATTAAACATTTTTGTGCATCAAAGAACTTCATCAAGAAAGTAAAAAGACAGCCTACACAATGGGAGATAATATTTGGAAATGATATATCAGGTAGAGGTCTAGTATCCAGAATATGGAAAGAGATTGTTCAACTCAACAACAAAAAGATAGACAACCCAATTACAAAGTGGGTGAAAGACATGAACATATACTTCTCAGAAGAGGAAATACAAATGGCCAAAAGGCACATGAAGAGATGCTCAACATCCCTGGCCATTAGAGAAATGCAAATCAAAACCATCATGAGATATCATCTCACACCCACCAGAATGTCCATTTTCATTAAAACAGAAAATGACAAGTGCTGGAGAGAATGTGGAGAAAGAAGCACACTTATCCACTTTGGTAGAAATGTCAAGTGGTACATTTTGGTGGTTCCTCAGGAAGCTAAGTATAGAATTGCCATATGACTTGGCAATACTATTGCCAGGTGTCTACTCAGAGGATATGAGTGCAAGGACACAAATGGACATTTGCACACCAATGTTATAGCAGCATTATTTACAATTGCCGAGAGATGGAAACAGCCCAAATGCCCATCAACAGAGGAGTGGCTAAACAAGTTGTGGTGTATACATACAATAGAATATTATGCAGCCTTAAGTCAGAATAAAGTTATGAAGTATGTAACAACATGGATGGACCTTAAGGACATTATGCTGAGTGAGATTAGCCAGAAATAGTACTGTCTGGTCTCACTGATATGAACTGACATTAGTGAATGTACTTGGAGAAGTTCTGTTGGTAACAGAGACCATCAGAAGATAGAAATAGCATAGATATTGGGTAACTGGAGCTGAAGGGATACAAATTGTGCAGTAGGACTGATAGTAAAAATTCAGAAATGGATAGCACAATACTACCTAACTGTAATACAATTATGTTAGTACACTGAATGAAGCTGAATGTTAGAATCATAGGGGGAGGAGGCCTGGGGGCACAAATGAAATCAGAAGGAAAGATAGTTGATCAAGACTGAGGTGGTATAATCTATGAATGCCTAAAATGTGTAATGATAATGATTAAATGTACAAATTTAAAAATGTTTTTGCATGAGGAAGCACAAAGGAATGTCAGTACTGCAGGGTGTTGAAAATAGATGGCAATTAATATTTTAAAACTTTAACTTATGTGTGAGACTAAAGCAAAAAATGTTTATTTGGTACAAAATTTATATTTTGACTAGTGCATTTCCTAATATAACCTATGTGGACTGCTTAATTGAACACCATAGTACATGGAACCTTGAGTAGGGCATGAGATTTTGTAGGTTTGTCCAGAGTGATGTCCAATAAACCCCAAAGTGATTTGAACAGTGAGTAAAAAAGTATTTGCAAAGTCCCCTGTGAGGAATGGTGAGAAAGGGGGAAAATTCTTGATATTCTCACAAGCAGTGGAGACAACCAAAGCAATAGGCTCAGTCCCCAATCTTGGGTTTTGTTCATATGAAACTTAACCCCACAAAGGATAGGCTAAGCCTACTGATAACTGGGTCTAAGAGTCACCCCCAAGAGAACTTCTTTTGGTGCTCAGATGTGGCCTCTCTCAGCCAACATGACAAGTAAACTCACTACCCACTTCTCTCTGCATGGGACATGACTCCCAGCAGTGTGGACCTTTCTGGCAATGTGGGACAAAAATCTTAGAATGAACTGGGAGTAAGCATCAAGGGATTGAGAAAATCTTCTTGACCAAAAGTTGGAAGAGTAAAATGAGACAAAATAAAGTGTCAATGGTTGAGAGATTCAAAACAGAGTTGAGAGGTCATAAGGAGGTTATTCTTATGCATTAAATAGATAACACCTTGTTAGTTAAGGTGTAATGGAGAGGTTTGAGAGACGTGTCTGAAAATGTAGAGTTGTGTTCCAGTAGCTACATTTCTTGAAGATGATTGTATAATGATATAGCTTTTGCAATGTGACTGCACGACTGTGAAAACCTTGGGTCTAATGCTCCTTTTATCTATCCTATCAAAAGATGAGTAAAACACATGAATTAAAAATAAATAAACGGGCGGGCCACGGTGGCTCAGCAGGAAAGAATGCTTGCCTGCCATGCCTGAGGACCCGGGTTCAATTCCCGGTGCCTGCCCATGTAAAAAAATAAATAAATAAACAATGGGGGAACAAATGTTAAAATAAATTTAGTAGATTGAAATGCTAGTGATCAATGAAAGGGAAGGGCAAGGAGTATGGCATGTACAAATTTATTTGTTTTCTTTTTATTTCTTTTCCTGAACTGATGCAAATGATCATGATGATGAATATAAAACAAAAACAGAAAAAACACTTCACCATCTAAAAAAGCCCCAAAAAATGGCCTTACAACTTTCTTGTATGAATACACAATCAGTTAGCTCAAAGCATGAAAATAAACTGGTCTGTATCCTCGCCTTTAAAATGATTTATATCTACTTAAAGGAGAAATCTTTCTTTTTTTTAAGTCTCTGAAATATCTCTGAAAAGATACACTGGAAGTTGGTTATCCAGTTGCCCCTGAGAAAGGAAAATGGGTAGCTGGTGGGTAGGAAAGATAGGAGAATTTTCTGTATACTCATTTTGTAACTTGTTAAATTTGAACCTTGCATGTGTTCAAGTTACTTAAAAAGTAAATTAAACATTTAAGGTGAGAGCAAAAAAGAGAGAATGCTTCAAACAATAAAAGTGTAAGGCATCAGAAGCAGTATCAGTGACAGAATTCTGCCAAGTACTATATCATGTAAAAATTAATGATTTTCCAAGAGCCCTGTCTTCTGATTCCTTGTCATTTAAGTTGGAAAATTCAGAGAAGCCCAGAAATGCAGTAGGTAAATAATGTATTAATGTAAAAAATACACACACACACACACACACACACACACACACACACACACACACACACACACACACACTGGGATGTATCCAGGCATTATATTACATGATACAGGCTTAAAAACCCTCATTCTTATTCTGGGCTCCCTGTGTTTGGATTGTTTAAATGAGCTGTCCAGACAGATTGAGTTAGATTATATGCTATAAGAAATTTAGGTTCCGGACAAAATAAACCTTTCTTCCTTTGGTTTCAAAGAGTAGATGAGGTTCTAAAATATAGACAATGTCTTCTTTACGCCTCTATCCTGAATTACTTTAACCCTGACCTGTTCAGCTTTGTTCTTATCTCTAAATACCAGGTGATGCATATATAAATAAGCCTCTCAAAATCCAGAAATAACAACTACCCCTCTGGACTAAATGTGACTGCTATAAGAATTTACAATCTGGGCCCCTATTTTCTTATAAGAATTTTCTAAAGGAGACCATACAATAATCGCTGTTTTGTTTCTGGCTTATTTGCCTCACCAAATATCCCATAGGTTCATTCATAATGTTGCATGCCTCATAACTTCATTCATTTTTGTAGGAGCACATTATTCAACCATATGTATACACCATCATTCACCAATCTACTTCTCAGTCAGTGCCTCCTTCAGCCACCTCCATTCATGATGCATCATGTATAATGTCCTAAGTCAACAGTCCATCAACACTCTCAGTTTTAGATAATTTCATTGTTCCCAAGAGAAAGATAACCAAGTAACATGCCCTCACCAAACAGAAAGTCTATACCTCCCCTTAACTCTTGTCCCTCAACCCATTATTTACCCCTGGTGTTGCAGTGATACTGTTGATGTTTTCCTGTTGAACATAGCCCATAGCATGCAATAGTAGTTTTCCCCCTATTCCCTGAACTTATACAGTCTTTGTACAAGATACATATCTTTGAAGTAGTTCATGCAAGAATTTATATTTTTAGTGTTAATCAGTGGACCACATGGGTCTATACAACTCCTTTCAATTGTGGGCACATTCAAAATGGTAATATAATCTGTAGAACCACTAGTGAACTGCCTTCACTTGTACCTATCCCCTTACATTTGAGTTCAATCTCATTAGCTACTTGCTCACCCATATCTAGCTTCCATGTATCTCATGTCCCCTATATTCTGTATTATAACCCTCTGGTTTTACCATTACCATGGTCATAAAAGTGGAATCATACAGTATCTATCATTTTGTGTCTGGCTTATTTCACTCAGCATTATATCCCCAAGGCTCACCCATCTTGTCATGTGCTTCAGGATGTCATTTTGTCTTACTGCTGTATAATATTACATATATGTATATACTACATTTTGTTAATCCACTCGTCTGTTGAAGGGCACTTGGACTGTTTATGTCTTTTGGCAATTGTGAATAGTGCTACTATGAACATCAGTATTCAAATATCTGTTTATGACACTGATTTAAACACTTCTGGGTATATACCAAGTAGTTCTTGCCAGGTCATAGGACAACTCAATATTTAGCTTCCTAAGGAACCACCAAACTATCTTCCATAGCAGCTGTATCATTACACATTCCCACCAACAGTGCATAAGTGTCCTAATTTCACCACATCCTCTCCAACATTTGTAGTTCTGTTTGTATAATAGCAGCTATTCTTATAGGTGTGAGGTGGTATCTCATTGTAGTCTTAATCTGTATTTCTCTTATAGCTAATGAAAATGAGAATCTCTTCATGTGCTTTTTAGCCATCTGTATTTGCTCTTCAAAAAGATGCCTATTCATATCTTTACCCCATTTTATAATTCAGTTGTTTGTTCTTTTGTTTTTGAGTTGTATGATTTTTCTTTATATAAACAGAATATCAAGCCTTTGTCTGGTGTGTGATTTCCAGATATTTTCTCCCATTGAGATGGTTGCTGCTTCACCTTTTTGACAGAGTCCTTTGAGGCAGAAAAGCATTTGATCTGAGGAGTTCCATTTATCTATTTTTTCTTTTGTTGCTTGTGCTTTGGGTGTGAAATTTAGGAACTACCTCCTATTGCTAGGTCTTGAAGATGTTTCCCTACATTTTCTTCTAGGAGCTTTATGGTGCTAGTTCTTACATTAGGTGTTTGATCAATTTGAATTAATTTTTTATAGGGCATGGAGTAAGGGTCCTCTTTTATTCTTTGGCTATTGATATCCAGTTTCCACATGCCCATTTATTGAAAAGACTATTTTGTCCCAGCTCAGTGGATTTGGGGACCTTGTTGAAAATCAGTTGACTATAGACTTGGTGGACTACTTCTGTGCTCTCAATTCATTTCCATTGGTGAATACTTCTATCTTTGTGCCAGTAAAATGCTTTTTTGAACACTGTGACTTTTGGAAGGGGGATGGGTACATGGTCCGGGAATTGAACCCAGATCTCCCACTTGAAAGGCGAGCATTCTACCACTGAACCACCCGTGTACCCTGAACACTGTGACTTTATAATATGCTTTAAAATCAGGAAGTGGTAATCCTCCCATTTTGTTCTTTTTCAGGATGCTTTTAGCTATTTGGTTCTCTTTCCCTTCAAGATGAATTTGATAACTAGCTTTTCCCAGTCTTCAAAGCAAGTTGTTGGAATTTTGATTGATACTGTGTTGAATCTGTAGATCAGTTGGGTAGAATTGACATCTTAACTATATTTGGCCTTCCTATTCATGGGAAACTGAGAAGAATTTTAAGGACATTCTAACAACTGGATACTTAAAACAAATGGTTTCAAGAAAGGGATAAAGCATTCATGGACAAATAGCCAGTACTTTGGCCAACAAAGTTTGTGCTTAATAAATTATGGTGTGGTGTTAAAGTCAGAAGAACTTGCTCACTTTCCATTTTTATTTTGATGTAATTTCAAACTTATAGAAAAGTTGAAAGTTTATTACAAAGAAACCCATATACCCTTTCCCCCAAATCAACAACTGTTAACATTTGTCACATTTACTATACATAAAAGGATTTGACAGGAAGTTGCAGGTATAATTTCCCCTTCTCCCTAAATATTGCAGTGTGTTGTCCTAAGAACAGGCACCTTCTTTCATAATCAGAGCACAATGATCAAAATCAATACTATTGTCCTTATTCAAATTTCTCAAGTTATGTCAATAACATCCTACAGCATTTTTTCCAGTCTGGGATATTATCCAGGCACACATGTTGCATGCATTTGTCTGTATGTTTAGTCTCCTTTAATATGGAACAATTCTTCAGACTTAGTCTTTCAGGACCTTGATATTTTTATAGAATCCAGGCCATTTATTTTGCAAAGTTCTTCACTTAAGTTTGTGTGATATATCCTCTTGGTTTGACTCAAGTTATACCTGTTGTAGATGATGACTTTGGGGCAGGAATATCACAGCAGTGACATTGTCTCCTTCTTGGAGCCTCCCATCAAGAGCCCATTATGTCAGTTTGGCCCTTTAGGGGCGAGGTTAAGTTGGCCATTTGGTCAATGCTGTGTCTGCCAGGTATTTCCAATGTAAACTTATTCTTCCTCCATGCAGCTGAGAAAGAGGAAGAATAAGTTTACAAGATATTTTTTCAACTATATAGATATTGTGTTCTTGAAAAAATTTCCACCCAGTCATTTTTATTGACGACCCTTGCCTGTATCTTTTCAGTCTCACAACAATGGTTTTGAAAGTCCAATATTACATTAGTTGACATTCAATAGTAAAGAAAAGCTTTCCTGTATCCCACACTTATTTATGTGCCCAGGTAAAATCAGTATTCATTAATGAATTTTAATTTAATTCAAAAGGGCATAATTGAAGGGATTCTTTTATATCCTGAGCCATTCACTTAATTACCTGTGTGAACTTGGACAAGTCACTGACTATCTACGTGTCTCAGTGTCATCCTGTAAAAGAGCAAAGAGAAAAAGCTCTTTTGTAGGGTTCTTGGGAAGGTCACCTCCAACAGACACAGAAAAGGGACAGCTGAGTCTCTGATACTGAATTATTGTACAGGTGGACTGCAGGCATAGGATGATGCCTCTTATAGCAAGTTTCATGTGAAAAAAAAAATGACACATTGTCAGTCACCTGGCAGGGACAGGCCTGCCAATCCTGAGTGCAGTTCCTAATTAAAGAAAGCACCATCACCTTGCCACAGTCCCTTGAACCTCCCAAACAGTGACTCATGGTTTTCACTTGTTCCTTTCTCCAGAAGCCCAAATTGTAAACACCAGATGGGAAGGCTAAAAACAGATCGTACTTAACACTGAGGATACCAAAACAAAATGATTCTGCAGAGACTGTGACACTAGGCTGTGTCTACATTCCATATAATTAGCTTCTATCCCTTATGTCAGTGACTGTCAGATCCTGGTCCAGGGCCCCTCAGTGGGCTGTGGTCACAAATTCTTACATAGAAACCATAAAAAGTTAGATGTGTAATAAAGAGCTGACCCTGTATACAATAGCAACAAAAAAAGTTTTTAATGAAAAAACTGAATAAATGTGCAAATTTATATGGGGACAACTTTAAAACTTTTCTGAAATTTACAAAAGTGGATTGGAACAAATGTAAGGATATAGAATTTTCTTGGAAATGAAGACTAATTAGAAAACTGCTTCACAAAGTTATTTATACATTTCACACACCCTGCTATGAATACCAACAACTTATTTTTATCTCTGCAGAGTCAATTGTTATGTCTCCTCTTCCATTTCTGATTTTATTTGCTTGCATGCTTCCTCTCTCTCTCTCTCTCTCTCTCTCTCTCTCTTTTTATTTCTATTTTATTTTATTTTATTTTTTAATCCTAGCTAAGGGTCTACTGATTTTAATGATTTTCTCAAAGAACCATCTTCTGTTGTGTTGATTTTCTTGATTGTCTTCATGTTCTCAATCTCATTTATTTCTGCTCTAACCTTCATCTTTTTCTTTCCTTTTGTTTGTTTTGGGCTTAGTTTTCTGTTCTTTCTCTAGTTCTTCCAAGTGAACTGTTAATTCCTTGACTTTTGCTTTTTCTTCTTTTTTAATATAGGCATTTAAGGCCTGTGCTGAATCCCATAAATTTTGATATGTTGTGTTTTCATTTTCATTTGTCTCAAGATATTTATTGATTTCTCTTTTAATTTCTTCCTTGATCCACAGGTTATTTAAAGGGTGTACTGTTCAGCCTCCATATATTTTTGAATTTTCTGACCCTTTGCCTCTTATTGATTTCCAACTTCATTGCATTATGATCTGAGTGTTCTGTATGATTTCAATCTTTTAAAATTTATTAAGACTGCTTTGTGACCCAGCATATGGTTTATCCTTAAGAATGATCCATGACTTGCATAGGGCATGAGATTTTGTATGTTTGTCCAGAATGATGCCCAGATAAATCCCAGAGCGATTTCCACAGTGAATAGTGAAGTATTTGCAGATTCTCCTAGAGGGAATGGTGATAAAGGGGGAAAATCCAACTTCCCCAAGTGGAGAATTCTTCATATTCTCACAGGCAGTGGGGACAGCCAAAGCAATAGGCTGAGCCTCCAATCTTAGGGTTTGTTTATATGAAACTTAACCCCACAAAGGATAGGCTAAGTCTACTTAAAATTGGGCCTAAGAGTCACCCCCAAGAGAACCTCCTTTGTTGCTCAGATGTGGCCTCTCTCTTAACCAACATGACAAGCAAACTCACTGCCCTACCCCTGTCTACATGGGACATGACTCCCAGGGGAGTGGACCTTCCTGGCAATGTGGGACAGAAATCCTAGAATGAGCTGGGACTCAGCATCAAGGGATTGAGAAAATCATCTCAACAAAAAGGGGGAAGAGCGAAATGAGACAAAATGAAGTGTCAATGGCTGAGATATTCCAAACAGAGTGGAGAGGTCATCCTGGAGTTTATTCTTATGCATTAAATAGATATCACCTGTTTAGTCAAGGTGTAATGGAGAGGCTGGAGGGAACTGCCTGAAAATGTAGAGCTGTGTTCCAGTAGCCATGTTTCTTGAAGATGACTGTGTAATGATATAGCTTTTGCAATGTGACTGCATGACTGTGAAAACCTTGGGTCTGATGCTCCTTTTATCTACCTTATCGATGGACAAGTAAAATGTATGGATTAAAAATAAACAAATAATAGGGGGAACAAATGTTAAAATAAATTTAGTAGATTGAAGTGTTGATCGGTGACAGGGAGGGGTAAGGGTTATAGTATGTATGGATTTTTTTCTGTTTTCTTTTTATTGCTTTTTTCTGAATTGATGCAGATGTCCTAAGAAATGATTGTGATGATGAATTAAAAAAAAACAATGATCCATGAGCACTTCAGGAAAATGTGTAGCCAGCTGTTGTGCAGTATAATGTTCTGTAAATATCTGTTAAGTCTAGTTCATTTATCACATTAATCAAATTCTTTGTTTCTTTATTGATCTTCTGTCTGGATGTTCTATCCGTAGATGAGAATGGGGAATTAAAATCTCCTCTATTATGGTAGAGGTGTCTATTTCTCCCTTCAGTGTTGTCAGTGTTTGCCTCATGTACTTTCAAGCACTCTGGTTCAATGCATAAATATTTATGTTAGTTATAACTTCTTGTTAAATTGTTCCTTTTATTTAAAAAAATACATACTGTCCTCTGTCTCTTTTAACTGTTTTACAATTGAAGTGTTATTTGATGGATATTAGTATAGCTACTCCTGCTCTTTTCAGATTGTTGTTTGCATGAAATATCTTCTCCAAACCCTTCATTTTCAAACTATTTTGTCATTGGGCCTAAAATTAGTTTCTGTAGACAACATAGAAATTGGTCCTGTTTTTAATCCATTCTGCCAGTCTATGTACTTTGGCTGAGGAGTTTGATCTATTAACATGTAATTTTATTACTGTAAAGGCAGTACTTTCTTCCACCATTTTGTCTTCTGGATTTTATATATCATGTCTAATTTTTTTTCTCTTTTTACCTTTACTGATAGTCTTCATTTCTACACTCTTCTCCAGGCCCCTCTCTCCTACCTTTTCCTATCTATCTGTAGTGCTCCCTCTAGTATTTCTTGCAGAGTCATCTGTTGGTCACAAATTCTCAGTGATTATTAGTCTGAAAATGTCTTACTCTCCCCTAATTTTTTTTTGTTTGTTTTTTTGGTATGGTCAGGCACCAGGAATCAAACCCAGGTCTCTGGCATGGCAGGCAAGAAGTTTGCCTGCTGAGCCACCATGGCCTGTACTCTCCTTAATTTTAAAAATATACTTTTTGATAAAACAACATACAAACAAACAAACAACAAAACAATGTACAAACACAAACATTCTTAACATACAAACATTCCACACTGGTGTGCAATCAATGGCTCACAATATCACAATGTAGTTGTATATTCATCACCATGATCATTTTTTAAAACATTTGCATCACTCCAGAAAAAGAAATAAGAAGAAAAAAGAAAAAACCTCATACATACCATATCCCTTACCCATCACTCTCATTGACCACTGTTATTTCTATCTACCTAATATATTTTAACCCTTGTTCCCCCTATTATCGCTTACTTTTCTATCCACAGTTTTTATTCATTTGTCCATATCCTAGATAAAGTGAGTATCAGACACAAGTTTTCACAATCACACAGTCACATTGTAAACTTTATATTTTCATGCAATCATCTTCAAGAAACAAGGCTTCTGGAACACAGCTCTACAGTTTCAGGTACTTCCATTTAGCCATTCAAATACACTATAAACTGGAAAAGGATATCTGTATAATGTGTAAGAATAACTTCCAGGATAACCTCTTGACTCTGAAATCTCTCAGCCATTGACACTTTATTTTTCCTCTTTTTTCTTTTCCCTTTTGTTCGAGAAGAGTTTCTTAGTTCCTTAATGCTGGCTCCGAGCTCATCCCAGGATTTCTGTTCCATATTGCTAGGGAGATTTACACTCCTGGTTGTCATGTCCCACACAGGGAAGAAGGGCAGTGGGTTCACTTGCCATATTGGCTTAGAGAGAAAGGCCACATCTGAGCAACAAAAGAGGTTCTATGGGGGGTGACTCTTAGTCTTAATAAGTAGGCTTAGCCTATCCTTTGCAGGAATAAATTTCATAGGGGCAAACCCCCTAGATTGAGGGCTCAGCCTATTGATTTGGTTGTCCCCACTGCTTGTGAAAATATCAGAAACTCGCCAAATGGGGAAGTTGAATTTTCCCCCTTTCTCCCCATTCTCCTAAAGGGACCCTGAAAATACTTCTTTATTCACTATGCAAATCACTCTGGGATTTATCAGGGTATCACACTAACCTGGACAAACCAAAAAAATCTCACGCCCTATTCCAGATCCCCTATACTTATGGTGTTCAACTAAACTGATCATAAAAGTGAAATCAGGAAATGTATCACCCAAAATATAAATTTTGCACCAAATTAACATCTCTCTCTTTCAGCTCACCCAGAAGTTGAGGTTTTAAAATACGGACTATATCATCCTTTACTCAGTCTTCTAGTACACCTTTGTCTTATCCAGATCAGCTTCTTTCATATCTCTAGTTGAATTCTGATCAGTTTTTCAACTTTTTAAGCAATTCTTTATGGGGTACCGCTCTCTTTCATAGCTTCAGAGCTCTGACTCTGGGTCTCAGGTATCACATAAATACCCAAAGTTTCTGGGAAAGACCAGGTTATATACAAACAGCTCAGTACTTCAGAATTTAGAATTAAAAATTACAACTCCTGAATATATGTGACTGCTGAAAGAATTTACAGTCTAGGACCCTTTAAAATAAGCCCCAACCTGATAGCCCATGTCTCAAATTTAGTTCACCAAATTTTATTTCATATTTAGTTCATATAATTGAGGCATGATAATATTTGTCTTTTTGTTCCTGACATTCCATTCAACATACAGCTCTTAAGGTCCATTTATCTAGTTGCATGCCTCACAACTTCATTCCTTCTTGCAGCAGCTCAGTAGTCCATTGCATGTTACACACATCATAGTTCCCCTTTCCATTCCTAAATCATTGTATCCTTAGGCCACTTTCATCCATGTGGATTGGGAATACAGTACCATAAAAATCAGAGTGCAAATGTCCATTCGTGTCTCCACCCTCCAGTTCCCCCAGGTACATACTGAATGGGGTTTTAGGATCATATGGAAAACCCACCCCTAGCCTCCTGTGGAACCAACACAGTGCTCTCCAAGGGACTGCACCTTTCATTTTCCTACCAACACTGAATAGGTACACCTCTTTCTCCACATTTTCTCTAGTACTTGTTCTCTCTCTTGCTATTTTTAAATAGTTTTATTCACACATCATACAATCCAGCCTAAGTGTATAGACATGTCTTTGCCAACCCTACTTTATCTGAAGATATTTACTTTTCTTCCACAAAGAAGCCATACTCCTTTCCCAATGCCCCCACATGTTGACATTTAATTTTGGCCTAATGCCTTTGCTACATTCAGTGGAAGCATATTGCACTGTTATTGTTGACTATAGACCCTAGCTTACATTGATTATACTTTTTCCCATATACCATCTGTGGTAGTTAGGTTCAGGTGTCAACTTGGCCAGCTGAATGTGTTTAGTTCAGTTGCTGTGGCCATGAGCCAATGGCATGTGAAGTTCATCTGTTGCTGATTACATCTGCGGTTGGCTAGAAGGACTGCTGCTGCAATAAATGATGTTTGATTTAACTGGCTGGATGCTTAAAAAGAGAGGTCAATGCAGCATAGCCAAAGTAGCTCAGCATACCTCATCTCAGCACTCACAGCTCAGCCCAGGCCTTTGGAGATGCAGAAAGGAATCACCCTGGGGAAAGCTGTTGGGATCCAGAAGCCTGGAAAGAAGGTCAGCAGAGATCACCCCATGCCTTCCCATGTAAGAGAGAACCTCAGCTGAAAGTTAGCTGCCTTTCTTCTGAAGAACTATACATTTTTAATTAAATAGATCCCCTTTTATTAAAAGCCAATCCATCTCTGTTGTGTTGCTTTCTAGCAGCTTTGGCAGACTAGAAAACTATCTATTTTCAAAAACCTGAAAAAAAAAAAAACGAACAATCCTTTTTTCTTCCTCCTGGAAAACATTCTTTTTAATTTTTACATTTAATTACCACCATTGTACAGCCTAAGCATTCCTAAATTATACTGTCTCAGTCTTTACCCTCTGTCCTACCTTCTGATTTCATACATACCCCCAGACCTTCTCCCTTAACCATACTCATATTCAGCATCATTTAATGTACTTATATTATTGTGCTACATTTGAGTAGTATTGTGCTATCCATATATGAATTTTTACAGTCAATCTTGTTGCACAATTGATATTCCTTCAGAACCAATGCCCAATCTCTGCACTACTTTTATCTCCTGATAACCTGTGTTCTTAACTTAAATTATCCAAGGTCACTCATTAATGTTAGTTCATATCAGTGAGACATTAGAGTATTTTTCCTTTTGCTTCTGGCTGATTTCACTCAGCATAATCTCTAGGTCCATCTATGTTGTTACATGCTTCAGGACTTTATTCTGTCTTACAGCTGTGTAATGTTCCATCTTAAGTATATACCACAGCTTGTTTAGCCACTCATCCATTGACAGATATTTGAGCTGTTTTCATCTCTTGGCAATCATAAATATGCTACTGTAAACATTGGTGTGCAATATCTATTTGTGCCTTGCCCTCAGGTCCTCTGAATATATGCCAAGTAATGGGATTTCTGGATCATATGGCAACTGTATATTCAGATTCCTGAGGAACCACCAAACTGCCTTCCAGAATGGTTGTATCATTTTATATTCCCACCAACAGCGGATAAATGTTTCTTCACATCCTCTACCATCCTTACTGTATTCTGTTTTGTTTTTGTTTTTGTTTTTTAAGAATGACCATTCTCATAGGTGTCTGATGATATCTCATTGTGGTTTTGATTTGCAATTCCCTAATAGCTGGTGAAGTTGAACATCTTTTCATGTGCCTTTTGGCCACTTTTATTTTCTTCTGAGGACTATCTGTTCATGTCTTTCACCCATTTTTTAATTGGGTTGTTTTTTTCTTGTTGAGTTGAAGAATATCTTTATATATTCTGGATACTAAACCATTATCTAATATGTGGTTTCTAAATATTGTCTCCCATAGCATAGGCTTCCTTTTCATTTTCCTGGCAAAGTTTCTTGATGAACAAAAGTGCTTAATTTTGAGGAGTTCCCATTTATCTATTTATTCAATGCTTGTGCTTTTGGTGTAAGGTCTAGGAAACCACCTCCAATTACAAGTTTTATAAGACAGTTCCCTACATTTTCTTCTAAAAGTTTTATGTTCTTCCTTTAATGTTTAGGTCTTTGATACATTTTGAGTTAATTTTTGTATAGTGTGTGTGATATGAATTATCTTTCATGCTTTTGCATATGGATTTCCAGTTCTCTAAGCACCATTTATTGAAGAGGCTGCTCTGACCAAGGTGGGTTGGCTTGACTGCCTTATCAAAGATCAATTGGCCATAGATGAGACAGTCTGTGTCTAAACACTGTATTAGATTCCATTGGCCAGTATATCTATCTTTATGACAGTATTATATGGTATTGAACACTATAGCTTCATAATATGCTTTAAAACCAGATAGCGTAAGATCTTCCACTTCATCTTTCTTTCTCAAGATATTTCTAGCTATTCAGAGCAACTTCCCTTCCAAATATATCTGGTTATTAGTTTCTCTATTTCTGCAAGTTAAGTTGCTGGGATTTTAATTGCTATTGTGTTGAATCTATAAATCAATTTAGGTAGATTTGATGATTTAACTATATTTAGTCTTCCAATCCATGAGCACGGTATGCCCTTCTATTTATTTAGGTCTTCCATGACTTCTTTTAGCAATTCTTGTAGTTTTTTGTGTATAGATCTTTTGTATCCTTAGTTAAATTTATTCCTAAATATTTGATTCTTTTGGTTGCTATTGTAAATGGATTTTTTTTTCTTAATTTCCCCCTCAGATTGCTCATTACTAGTGCATAGAAACACTACTGGTTTGGGGGCATTGATCTTGTACCCTGCCACTTTGCTGTACTCATTTGTTAGCCCTAGTAGCTTTACAGACTTTTCAGGTTTTTCAACATATAGTATCACATCATCTGCAAACAGTGAGAGTTTTACTTCTCCCTTTCCAATTTGGATGGCTTTTAATTGTTTTTCTTGTCTAATTGCTCTGGCTAGAACTTCCAACACAATGTTGTATAACAATGGTGACAAGTGGGCATCTTTGTCTTTTTCCTGATCTACTGATCAGGATCCTTTTGTCTTGTTCCTGACCTACTGATCCCCCTGAAAGGGGGGAAGCTTTCAGTCCTTCTCCATTGTGGATGATTTTAGCTGTAGGTTTTTCATATATTCCCTTTATCCTGTTTAGGAAGTTCCCTTCTATTCTTGTCCTTTGAAGCATGTACATCAAGGAAGGATGTTGAATTTTGTCAACTGCTTTTCTGCATCAATTGAGATCATCATGTGGCTTTTCAGCTTTGATTTTTTGATGTGGTGTTTTACATTATTGATTTGCTTATGTTCAACCATCCTTGCATACTTGGAATAAATTCCACCTGATCATGGTGTATTATTCTTTTAATGTGTGGCTGGATTCAATTTGTAAGTATTTTTGATGAGGATTTTTGCATCTATATTCATTACAGAGATTGGTCCGTAATTTTCTTTTCTTGTAATAACTTTTTCTGGCTTTGGTATGAGGGTGATGTGGGATTCATAGAATGAGTGAGGTAGCATTCTCTTTGCTTCTGTTTTTTTGAAGAGTTTGAGCAGGGTTGGTACTAATTATTTCTTGACTACTTGGTAGAATTCACACGTGGAGCTATTTGGTCCTGGACTTTCTTTTTGGGGAGCTTTTTGATGACTGATTCAATCACTTTACTTGTGATTGGTTTGTTGAGATCATCTAATTCTTCTCAAGTCAATGTTGGTTGTTCATGCCTTTCTAGGTAGTTGTCCATTTCATCTATGTTGTCTAGTTTATTAGCATAAAGTTGTTCATAGTATCCTCTCATTACCTCCTTTATTTCTGCAGGGTCAGTGTTTATGTCTCCTCTTCCATTTCTGATTATATTTATTTGAATCCTCTCTTTCTTTTTGGCAACCTAGCTAAGGGTTCATCAATTTTATTGATTTTCTGAAACAAATAATATCTAGTTTTGTTGATTTTCTTGATTGTTTTCATGTTCTCAGTTTCATTTATTTCTGCTCTAATCTTCGTTATTTATTTGCTTTGCTTTGCTTTGCTTTGCTTGCTTTGGGATTAGTTTGCTGTTCTTTCTCTAGTTCTTCCAGGTGGATAGTTAATTCCTCGATTTTTGTACTTTCTTCTTTCTTTAATATAGGCATTTAAGGCAATAAATTTCCCTTTTAGCACTGCCCTTGCTGCATCCCATAAATTTTGATATGTTGTGTTTTCATTTTCATTTGCTTCAAGATATTTACTGATTTCTCTCCTAATTTCTTCCTTAACCCACTGGCTGTTTAAGAGTGTGTTGTTTAGCTTTCAGATATTTGTAAATTTTCTTGCCCTCTGCCTGTTACTGGTTTTCAACTTCATTCCTTTATGATCTGAGAAAGTGTTTTCTACAATTTCAATCTTTTTAAATTTATTGAGACTTGCTTTGTGACCTAGCATTTGGTCTATCCTTGACAATGATCCATGAGCCCTTGAGAAAAAGGTGTATTCTGCTGTTGTGGGGTGTAGTGTTGTGTAAATGTCTATCAGGTGTAGTTTATTTATTGTATTATTCAAATTTTTCTGTTTTTTATTGATCCTCTGTATAAATATTGCATCCATTGATGATAACAAGGAATTGAAGTCTCCAACTATTATAGTAGAGGTGTCTATTTCTCCCTTCAGTGTTGTCAGTATTTGCTTCATGTATTTTGGAGCACACTGGCTCAAAGCATAAATATTTATGATTGTTTTGTCTTCTCGTCCATTTGTTCCTTTTATTAATACATAGTGTCCTTCTTTATCTCTTTTGTTTTACATTTGAAGTCTAATTTGTTAGATATTAGTATAGTTACTAAAGCTCTTTTCTGATTGTTGTTTGCATGAAATACATTTTCCCACTTTCACTTTCAGCCTTTTTTGTCCTTGGATCTAAGATGAGTCTCCTGTAGACTGCATATAGATGGGTCCTGTTTTTAATGCATTCTGCCAGCCTATGTATTTTGATTTGGGAGTTTAATCCTCTTACATTTAATGTTATTGCATAAAGGTAGTGCTTTCTTCTACTATTTTTGCCTTTGGGATTTTATGTGTCATATTTAGTTTTTTTCCCTCTTTTTATCATTACTGATAGTCTTCATTTCTGCACTCTTCTCCACACCTCTCCCTCCTGCCTTTTCCTGTCTGCTGGTGGTGCTCCCTTTAGTATTTCTTGCAGAGTTAGTCTCTTGGTCACAAATTCTCTCAGTGATTGTTTGTCTGAAAATGTTTTAATCTCCCCCTCATTTTTGAAGGGCTATTTTGCTGGATATGGAGTTCTAGGTTGGCAGCTTTTCTCTTTTAGAATATTAAATATATCATACCACTGCCTCCTCACTTCCATGGTTTCTGCTGAGAAGTCTACATATACTCTTAATGGGCTTCCCTTGAATGTGATGGATTGCTTTTCTCTTGCTGTTTTAAAATTCTCTCTTTTCTTTGATGTTTGACAATCTGATTAGTAATTGTCTTGGAGTATATCCATTTCGATCTATTCTCTTTTGGGGGTACACTGCACTTCTTGAATCTGTAATTTTATGTCTTTTATAAGAGATAGGAAATTTTCAGTGATTACATCCTCCATTAGTCTTTCTCCTCCTTTTCCCTTCTCATCTCCTTCTGGGTAACCCACAGCACATGTATTCATGTGTTTCATTTAATTGTTGTCATTTAATTCCCTGAGACCCTGCTCATGTTTTTCCATCCTTTTCCCTAAATTTTATTTTGTGTGTCCAATTTCAGGTGTCCAGTCCTCTAGTTCATTTAGCCTTTCTTCTGGCTTTTCAAATATATTGTTTTAGGTTTCCATTGTTGTTGTTATCTCTTCTATTGTTCCTTTCATTCCCATAAGCTTTGTGATTTGATTTTCCAAACTTTTGAGTTTTTCTTTTTGTTCACCTAAGTCTTCTTTATATCCTCCCTTGACTTGTTGATTTGATTTTTGATGAGATTTTCCATGTCTCTTCAAATATCTTGAATTACTTGTTTCAACTTCTGTATCTCATTTGAAGTGTTGCTTTGTTCCTTAAACTGGGCCATATCTTCCATTTCTGAAGTACAACTCATTTTTTTTGCTGGCATCTAGGCATTTGATTTCCTTCATTAATTTATTCTGGAGATTGTTTTCACTCTTTTACTTTGGATTTTCTTGCTGGATGGCTTTGCTGTATCTGTTCTTTGACATTCAGTTCAACTTATTCTAGACCTCTAGCATAGGTTCTGTTTAACCATTCAGAAATTTTCAGTTCTTGTGTTTCTGTTTCTTGCTCTGCCTATGTGGAGCCTTTTTTTTTGAGGAGGGTCTCCTCAGATATTGTAGACCCCAGTCAGAATTTCCCCAACCTTACAGGGCCACATTTCAGGAGGAAAGTGTAGGAAGCATCAGTTTGCCCTGAGGGTGAGACCCAGTTTTTTCTAGACTTTGTGCTTTTCCTATCCTGCCCAACATGTGCCACTTGTCTGCCTATGGCTTCCCACCAGTGTAAGGTGATGTGGTACCTTTAACTTCAGCAGATTTTCCCTGCCAGGGGTGTGGTTGAGACAAAGTGTGGTTATAGGATGGCTTTCACCGCTTCAATTTTCTAGCCCCTCAGGCCTTAATTCCTTGAAAGAGGGATTCTACTTGAGCTGGACCCCACCTTTCTCTTGGGAGAGATACCACCTTTAGAGAAATAACTCCTTCCACCTAACTAGTTACTCTGCCTCTCAGACAAGCTTAGTGAAGTGCTGGAAACCAGAGGGTGCTTCCAGTTCTATCTAATGAGTATTAAGGAGTTAAAAAAAAATGCTTTTCAGAACCAGACCTGTGCTCCTTGGGGTTTGTCAGTCAAGAGCTTAAGTTAGTATTTAGCTTTGTATATCTCCAGTCTCCATGTGCCCCCTCTCCTTGGGGTTCAGCACTTTACCAATATTTTGTGCTGTCCAACTCAAAAAGCCTCTTTTTTTTCTGTCAGCCCTTCCCCATCTCTGCTGGGGCAAAAACTCCTCGTACCTGTATGCTTATTCCAGGTTTATCTGTGCTGATGGCCTATTTTCAGTGGTCAGACTTTGTTAATTCTACAATTAGAGTTTGGTTGAGCTAAGCCCTTGCTGCTAGTAAAGTCTGTTTCCTTTCCCCTCAGGGAACCATCCTGCTGGGTCTGTGGGGGAGGGGCACCAGATTCTGTGGCTTGGGGGACTTACAGTTCTGTCTGGGGTCTCGGCTGTTCCACGTGGTCTAGACTAGTGTATGGAGTTTGTCTGTTCACTGATGTTTCCCCAGCAGTTGTTCTGTACCATCCATGGCTATTTACTGGCTGCTCTGGAGGATGAATGAAATTTCACACTTCATTAAACTGTCTTCTTGCCCCCTCAAGTCCAAATTTTTTTTACTCATTAGATAAGTTGATGGTAAAGGTTACGTGAGAAAATAACTAAGAATAATCAGAAAATCCTTGAAAATGGAGAGCATATTGAGGAGTGGGTGTCTAGGCCCAAGAAAAATGAAAATATTTTATAGACTCCCTGTCATTAGGACTGTGATACTGGTCCATGAATAAACCAATGGGTCAGAATAGGGAGCCACGTGCACAGCACAACTGGACCTCACTTCATGACTTTAATTCATCCCTGGATGTCCTGCCACTAATTGAAAACTATTGAATGAAAATAAATGTTCCCCAATAGCAAAAATTATACTGCATTTATACTAATATGATTCATCAACCACCTTTACAGGTAGCAATATATATCAGTTGAGCTTTGAAAACAAGTTTACATAAGTAATGGAAAATTTTAAAGAAAATAAATGAAACCACCCATAAAGCTGAATGCACTGAAGGTTTATTGGACTTTCTAAAGTAGAAAGAATCATCTTCACAGTGGGTGCATTTGATGCACAGGGAGCATGAAGGAGTCTAAAAACCTCCTATTTTCCTGATGTGTAATAATTTCCCAGAACATACAACTTCTTCAAGATTTTCTGTATCTTTCACTATTTGTCAGTATTGCATATAGGGTACACCAGCTAGCTGTTATTCCCCTTTTTTCCATAATCTCCTTTGTGATGTCTCTCTTTTATCTTAATCGTCAGTGCCAGAGATTTGTTTTCTCAACCACAGATCTAAAGTTCTGTAGATCATCTCCATTTTTTCTCTCATTAACTTATTAAAGATAGGATTAATCTAATACACACATTTATGACTTTAAATTTTAATGCATTTATATGTATTCCTTTCATTATTATGTACTTCTAAATATTATGTCATTTCCTGCTGACAACCTTGAATTGTGAAGAAGGAGCTATTTTTGCAAGCTTCTACATGAATTGTCTGGTGGGGATACTTTTGTCAATATCTAATTTCTTTATTGCATTGAAATTATAGGATTCTGTATGAAATAAAGTCTTTCATTCTGTTGAGACTTATTTTATGGCCTAATTCTTTGAAATAAGAAGGAAAGAAAGATATTTTCTTCTTTATAATATCTTTTAAATTTATTATAATTTAACAGGGAGGGAGGGAAGAAAATAAGTAGGTAGGTAGGTAGGTGGATTATAGAATTAGTTTTTATTGATTTTAAGCAAGTCTTCTATAGCCTAATTTTTTGGCAGTTATCATTTTTGAGGTTCACATAACATAAAATTTGTCATTTTAAGGTGTTTTAATGGTTTTTAGTGTATTCACAATGTTTAGCAAAACCAACCTCTTATCTAATTCCAGGAAATTTCCATCACCCTGAAAAGAAACCTCATACCTGTTAGCAGCCATTCCCAATTTCCTATTCCCTCCATCCCCTGGCAAATTCTAATCAATTTTCTGTCTCTATGGAATTGCCACCCTGTATATATCATATGAATGGAACCACACGATACAATATGAACTCACTTCACTTAGCATAATGTTTTGAAGATTCATCCATGTTATAGCATGTATCAGAATTTTGTTCCTATTTAGGGCTAAATAATATTCTGTCATATGGATATACTACATTTTGCTTACCCATTCATGATTTGAAGAACATTAGGTTGTTTTCACTTTTAGGCTATCATCCAAAGTTGTGCAGTGAACATTTGCACATGAGTTTTGTGTGAGTATATATTTTCAATTCTCCTGTGTATATATATATAGCTAGGAGAGAACTGTCAGTTCATATGGTAACTCTGTTTAACTCTTTGAGGAACTGCCAACTTGGTTTCTTCTGCAGCTACACCATTCTACACTCCACTCAGCAATGTAAGACAGTCCAATTCCTCCACATCATTGTGATTGCTAGTGTTTTTTTTTTTAATAATAGCTAACTTGAAGGGATTAAGTGGTATTTTATTGTGGCTTTGATTTGCATTTCCATATAGATGAAGGAAGTTGAGCAAATTTTCATGCTTATTGCTTGTCTCCTTTGTAGAAAGGTCAATCTCCTTTGGAGAACTACCTCTATCCTTTGCCTATGTTCAACTGGATTACTTTTCTTTTTATTGTTGAGTTGTAGCAGTTCTTTATATATCCTCAATACCATGAACTTACCAGAAAATTGAGTCACAAATATTTTTCCTATATGTTGTGTATTGTCTTTTCACTTTTGATGGTGGTGTACTTTGACTCACAAAAAATTAAATTGATGAAGTTCAACTGACCTACTTTTGGGGGGGTTCTTGTGCTCTTGGTGTCATATAAAACATTTACACCTGTTTCCTTCTAAGAATGTTATAATTTTAGTTCTTATATTTAGATCTTTGATCCATTTGGAATTAATTTTTGCACAGGGTTAAATTTGGGTCCAACTTCATTTAATTTGCATGTGGAGAGTGTAACACAGTCAGGTGCGGGAACAGCTGGCCTGCAATCACAATATCCGGCAGGCCCACCAGTACTGTAGATTAGCTGATCAGCTGATTCCCCACATTATGGTCAACTCCCCAGTCCCACTGGCAGAGACCTGGTTGAGCATACTCCCTGCTGAGCAGGCCGATCTTGAGTCTCTTTGGCCAGAATGTATGAGGTTGAGGAAGGAGGATACTTGAGCACCCCATCTACTTGCCAAACACAGCTAGGATTTGAGCCTGGATCTCCCACTTGGTGGACAGCCATTCTGCCACTGGAATACCCATGCACCCTTGCCTAGCTTCTAATAGACCCTTAAGTTGAGTTGTATCTCCTTCATGACACCCTGACCTTGATTTGGTGGAGAATAACAAAGTTCAAAAGGAGACATTCAGCAAACCATGTAAATGCAAAACTTTAGAACAGTAAAACAAACCAACTTACAAAATAACCATATCAAGATAATCACATGCCCCAACACAACAGGAAATCATAAAGCACATGAGTATTCAAGCAGAAATGGCCCAGCCAAATGACCCAAATCAAAATTCCAGAGGGGACACAGAATATGGAACAATTTCTAGAGGATATTTATAAAGAAATAAATGATATCAGGAAGACACTGAAAGAGCCTAAAGAAGAATTTGTGAGGTTAAATAGAAAAATGGCAGCTCTCACAGAAATGAAAGATACAGTAGACAAAATTAAAAATATACTGGAGACACAATAGCAGATTTGAAGAAGCAGAAGGAAGAATAATTGAGCTAGAAAATAGAACAATAGAACTAAAGCACACAAAAGAAGAAATGGGAAGGAGATGGAAAAAATCCAACTGGATCTTAGGGAAATGATGGACAACAAGAGGCACACAGATATAAGAATCATTGGTGTCCCAGAAGGGGAAGAGTAGAGGGTTAGGAATGTTAGTTGAAGATATAAATGGAGAAAACTTCCCATCCCTTATAAAAGACATGAATATGAAAATCAAAGAGACCCAGAGATGAAGAACTACTTTTAGAGTAACTACTTTGAATGTTAATGGACTAAACTCACCAATTAAAAGATACGGACTGACAGAATGGATCAAAAGACATAATCCATCTACCCTGTTGTTCTAGTTTGCTAGCTGCCAGAATGCAATGTATCAGAAACAGAAAGGCTTTTAAAAAGGGGAATTTAATAACTTGCTAGTTTACAGTTCTAAGGCCATGAAAAGGTCCCAGTTAAAGCAAGCCTATAAAAATGTCCAAATTAAGTCATCAACAAGAGATTACCTTCACTCAAGAAAGGTTGATGAAGCTCAGACTTTCTCTCTCAACTGGATGGCATATGGCAAATATGGCAACATCCACAAACTTTCTTTCTGTGCTTCTTGTTTTATGATGCTCCCCTGGGGATATATTCCTTCTTCATCCCCAAAGGTCTCTGGTGGTATAGGCTCTCTGCTTTGTGGCACTCTTGTCATTCTAAAAAGAGTCTCTCTCCAAAATACTTCCTCTTTTAAAGGACTCCAATAAGCCAATCAAGACCCACACGGAATGGGTGGTGTCACATCTCCTTCTGTTCAAAAATTAATACCCAGGCTTAGCGAGGTGTGGGATTTAGTTCCTTCTCCAGAGCAGCTACTAAATAGCCAGAAACAGTACAGAACAAATGCTGGGGCCATGCCAGTGACCAGACACACAGCGTACCCCAGTCTGAGCAAACTTGACTGGCTGCGAGCCAACCCAGAACCGTGAGTTCCCCAAGCATGGTGGCCGGCATCCCTCCCCCACAGTCTGCTTCCCAGAGAGGAAAGGAAATGGACTTTACCAGCAGCAGGGGCTAAGCCCAACCAAACACCAATTGTGCAATTAATTAACAAATTCTGACTACTAAAAATAGGCCCCCAACACAGTTGAACCTCCAGTCAAAGCAGAGGTTACCAGGTTTTCCCTGGCACAGAGGGGCCAGGGCTGACAGAAAAAGAAAAGAGAAAAAAAGACAGAGGGTTTTTGGATCAGATAGCACATAATACTTGAAAGGGTCTGGGCCCTGAAGGAAAGGAGGGGGCACATAGGATCTGAAGGTACACAAAGCAACATAACAACTTAAGCTCTTGATTGGCAAACCCAAAGAATGGGGGTCCTGCTCTGTAAAGGGTTTTTCTCCTTCTTTTTTGTGGCTGTGTTTCTATGGCTTGACTGTCTTTGAGTACAGGTGCCATGCTTCTCAGGCTCCAGTTGCCCCAGGCATAGACAGAATTAAGCTTGTTTGAGAGCTTGTTTGGAGCCTGTGTATTCCCCAGGAGAGGGGTGGGGCCCAGCTCAGATGGATTCCCTCCCTCAAGGAATTCAGACCCCAGATCTGAAATGATTAAAGCCAGCCTACAATCTCTCCTAGGTCTCAAACACACCTCCAGAATGGAGAGTCTGCTGAAGTTAAAGGTACCACATCACCTTATGCTGGTGAGACCCACAGGCAGAAAAACACCACACACTGGGCAGGATAGGAAAAATGCAGAGACCAGAGGCTTCATAGGAAATCTTTCAATCTTCTGGGTCTCACCTTCAGGGAAAACTGGCACAAGTGACTCTTTCTCCTGACAGGAGGCGAGTTCGGTCTAGAATCTCTGGCTGGGGTCCACTACACCTAAGTAGACCCTCCTGAGGGGAGGGGAGGCACCATACAGGCAGGGCAAGAAAAAAGAAAACAAGAACTGAAAAATTCTCTTTTGTTAAATAAAACCTAAGCTAGTGGTCCAGAATAAGCTGAACTGAATGTCAAAGAACAGATAGACAACAAATTATCTGGTAAGAAAATCTTAGGTAAAAGAAGTGAAAACAACCTCCAGAATTAACTAATTAAGGTAATTAAATGCCTAGACACCAGCAAAAAATAATGAATCACACTAGGAAAATTGAAGATAAGGCCAAATCAAAGGAACAAACCAACAATTCAAATGAGATACAGGAGCTGAAACAATTAGTTCAGAATGTTTGAACAGACAAGGAAAACCTCATCAAAAATCAAATCAATGGATCATGCATCTATGTGATGATGTTAAGAATTACTGATTGCATATGTAGAATGGAATGATTTCTAAATGTTGTGTTAATTTCTTTTTTTCTTTAATTAATAAAAAAATCAAATCAACGAATTGAGGGAGGATATAAAGAAGGCAAGGGGGCGGGCCGCGGTGGCTCAGCGGGCAAAGTGCTTGCCTGCTATGCCGGAGGACCTCGGTTCGATTCCCGGCCCCAGCCCATGTAACAAAAACGGAGAAACAGAATACAATAAAAACAAGAAAATGTTTAAAGATGTTTCCCTTTCTTCCTTCCTTCCTTCCTTCTATCCTTCCTTCCTTCTCTCTGTCTTTCCTTATAAAAAAAAAAAAAAAAAAAAAAAGAAGGCAAGGAATGAACAAAAAGAAGAAATAAAAAATATGAAGAAAACTAATCACAGAATTTATGAGAATGAAAGGCATAGTAGAAGAGATGAAAAAACAATGGAAACTTAGAGTGTTAGATTTCAAGACTCGGAAGATACGATTAGTGAACTGGAGGATGGGACATCAGATATCTGACAAGCAAAAGAAAATATAGGGAAAAGAATGGGAAAATATGAGCAGGGACTCAGGGAACTGAATAACAACATGAAGCACATGAATATACGTGTTGTGGGTGTCCCAGAAGAAAAAGAGAAGGGAAAAGAAGGAGAAAACTAATGGAGGAAATATCACTGAAAATTTCCCAACTCTTATGAAAGACTTAAAAGTACAAATCCTTGAAGTGCAGCATACCCCCCAAAAAATAGATTCAAATACACGTACTCCAAGACACTTACTAATCAGAATGTCAGATGTCAAAGAGAAACTGAGAATCTTGAAAGCAGAAAGAGAAAAGCAATCCATCACAAACACAAGGGAAACCCAATAAGACTATGCATAGATTTCTCAGCAGAAACCATGGAGGCAAGAAGACAATGGGGGCGGGCCGCAGTGGCTCAGCGGGCAAAGTGCTTGCCTGCCATGCCGGAGGACCTCGGTTCGATTCCCGGCCCCAGCCCATGTAAAAAACAAACTAACAAAACAAAATACAATAAAACAAGAAAATGTTTAAAGATGTTTCCCTTTCTTCCTTCCTTCCATCCTTCCTTCCTTCTCTCTCTGTCTTTCCTTCCCTTCCTCCCTCAAAAAAAAAAAAAAAAAAAAAAGAAGAAGACAATGGGATGATATATTTAAATTACTAAAAGAAAAAAAATGCCAACCAAGAATTCTATATCTACCAAAATTATCCTTCAAATATGAGGGGGAAATTAAAACATTTTCAGAAAAAAAATCACTGAGAGAATTTGTGACCAAGTACTGGCTCAGCAAAAAATATTAATGGGCACACTAGAGACAGTTATGAAAAGACTGGAGAGAGAAGTGTGGAGAAGAATGTAGAAATGAAGACTATCAGTAAAGGTAAAAAGAAGAAAAATGAGATATGACATATAAAATCCAAAAGGCAAAATGGGAGAAGAAACTACTGCCCATACAGTAATAACACTAAATATAAATGGGTTAAACTCCCCAATCAAAAGACATGGACTGGCAGAATGGATTATAAGCAGGATCCATCTATATGCTGTCTACTGGAAACACCTCTTAGACCCAAGGGTAAAGATAGGTTTAAAGTGAAAGGTTGGGAACAGATATTTTATGCAAATAACAATCAGAAAACAGCAGCAGTAGCTATACTAATATCAACAAATTAGACTTCAAATGTAAAACAGTTAAAAGAGGCAATGAAGGACATTATGTATTAATAAAAGGAATAATTCAACAAGAAGATATAACAATCATAAATAGTTATGCACCAAGCCAGAATGCTCCAAAATACATGAGGCAAACACTGAAAAAAACTGAATGGAGACATGGACATATCTACCATAATAGCTGGAGACTTCAATTCCCCACTCTCATCAATGGACAGAACATATAGACAGAGGATCATAAAGAAACAGAATTTGAATAACACAATAAGTGAGCCAGACTTAACAGACATGTATAGAACATTACACCCCACAACAGCAGGATACACCTTTTTCTCAAATGCTCATGGATCATTCTCAAGGATAGACCATATGCAAGTCTCAAAGCAAGTCTCAATAAATTTAAAAAGATTGAAATCATACAAAATACTTTCTCAGATCATAAATGAGTGAAGTTGGAAATCAGTAACAGGCAGGGTGCCAGAAAATTCACAAATGTATGGAGGCTCAACAACACAATCATAAACAGCCAATGGGTCAAAGAAGAAATTACAAGAGAAATCAGTAAATATCTCGAGGCAAATGAAAATGACAATTCAACATGCCAAAATTTGTGAGATGCAGCAAAGACAGTGCTTAGAGGGAAATTTATTGCCCTAAACGCCTATATCAAAAAAGAAGAAAGAGCAAAAATCGAGGATTTAACTGTCCACTTGGAAGAACTAGAGAAAGAACAGTAAATTAACCTCAAAACAAGAAAAAGGAAAGAAGGAATGAAGATTAGAGCAGAAATAAATGAAACTGAGAATGTGAAAACAATTGAGAAAATCAACAAAATCAAAAGTTGGCTGTTGGAGAAGATGTCCAAGATTGATGAACCCTTAGTGAGGTTCACAAAAAGAAGAAGGGAGAGGATGCAAATAAACAAAAACAGAAGTGGAAGAGGAGACATAACCACTGATCCCACAGAAATAAAGGAAATAATGAGAGGATGCCATGAACAACTTTATGCTAATAAACTCGACAATATAGATGACATGGACAACTTCCTAGAAAGGGATGAACAACCAACATTGACTTGAGAAGAAATAGATGACCTCAACAAACCAATCACAAGTAAAGAAATTGAACTGAATCATTCATTAAGAAGTTCCCCAAAAAGAAAAATCCAGGACCAGATGGCTTCACATGTGAATTCTACCAAACATTCAAGAAAGAATTATTACCAATCCTGCTCAAACCCTTCAAAAAAGTTGAAGAGGAGGGAAATCTACCTAATTCATTCTACAAAGCCAACATCACCCTCATACCAAAGCCAGACAAAGATAATGCAAAAAAAGAAAACTACAGACCAATCTCTCTAATGAATATAGATGCAAAAATCCTCAGTAAAATTCTAGCAAATCAAAACCAGCAGCATATTAAAAGAATTTACACCACTAACAAATAGGATTCATCCCAGGTATGCAAGGATGGTTCAACATAAGAAAATCAGTTAGTGTAATACATCATATCAACAAATCAAAGCAGAAAAACCACATGATCACCTCAATTGATACAGAAAAGGCATTTGACAAAATTCAGCATCCTTTATTGTTGAAAACACTTCAAAAGATAGGCATAAGAGGGAACTTCCTCAACATAAGTGGAATAAATGAAAAGCCCACAGCTAACATCATCCTCAATGGGGAAAAACTGAAAACTTCCCCTGAAGATCAGGAACAAGACAAGGATGCCCACTATAGTTATTGTTATTCAACATTGTGTTGGAAGTTCTAGCCAGAGCAGTTAGACAAGAAAAAGAAATACAAGGCATAAAAAATGGAAAGGAAGAAGTAAAACTCTCACTGTTTCCAGATGATATTATACTATATATCAAAAACCCTGAAAAATCCACAGAAAAACTACTAGAGCTAATAAATGAGTACAGCAATGTGGCAGGTTACCAAATCAACACTCAAAAATCTGTAATGTTTCTATACACTAGTAATGAAAAATCTGGAATTGCAAAAAAATTCCATTTGCAATTGCAGTCAAAAAAATAAAATATTTAGGAATAAATTTAACTAAAGAGACAAAAGACCTATACAAAGCAAACTATAAGAAATTATTAAAAGAAATCACATAAGGCCTAAATAAATGGAAGGGCATACAATGTTCATGGATTGGAAGGCTAAATATAGTTAAGATGTCAATTCTCCCTAATTTGATTTACAGATTCAATGCAATACCAATTAAAATCCCAAAACTTATTTTTCAGAAATAGAAAAACCAATAACCAAATTCATCTGGAAGGGAAGTGTGCCCCAAATAGCTAAAAGTATCCTGAGAAAGAAAAATGAAGTCGGAGGTCTCACATTACCTGACTTTAAGGCGTATTATGAAGCTACAGTGGACAAAACAGCATGGTAATGGTATAAAGATAGATATACTAATCAATGGAATCGAATAGAGTGTTCAGATATAGACCCTCTCATCTATGGACAATTGATTTTTGTTAAGGCAGTCAAAACCACTCACCTCGGACAGAACAGATTCTTCAACAAATGGTGCCTAGAGAACTGGATATCCATATGCAAAAGAATGAAAGAAGATCCATATCTCACACCCTACATAAAAATTAACTCAAAAATGCATCAAAGACCTAAATCTAAAGGCCATAAAACTGTTAGAAGAAAATGTAGGGAAATATCTTATAAATCTTATAATAGGACATGGTTTCCTAGACCTTACACCAAAGCATAAGCATTGAAGAAATAAATAAATAAATGGAACTCCTCAAAACTTAACACTTTTGCACATCAAAGAACTTCATCAAGAAAGTAAAAAGACAGCCTCCATAATGGCATACAATATTTGGAAACGATATATCAGATAAAGGTCTAGTATCCAGAATATATAAAGAGATGTTCAACTCAACAATTACAACCCAATGTAATTGTTGTAAAAGCCAACCCAATTACAAAATGGGAAAAAGACTTAATAGACACTTCTCAGAAGAGGTGACACAAATGGTCAAAAGTCACATGAAAAGATGCTCAACTTCCCACCTATTAAGGAAATGCAAATCTAAAGCACAATAAGATATCATCTCACACCCACCAAAATGGCCATTATCAATAAAACAGAAAACGACAAGTACTGGAGGGGATATGGAGAAAGAGGCACACTTACCCATTGTTGGTGGGAATGTCAAATGTTACAACTGCTGTTGAAGTCAGTTTGGTGGATCTTCAGGAAGCTAATTATAGAATTGCTATATGGCCTAGCAATACCATTGCTAGGTATCTACTCAGAGGACATGAGGGCAAGGACACAAATGGATATTTGCACACCAATGTTTATAGTAGCATTATTTACAATTGCAAAGAGATGGAAACAACCAAAATGCCCATCAACAGATGAGAGCCTAAACAAACTGTGGTATATACATAAGATGGAATATTATGCAGCAGTAAAACAGAATAAAGTTATGAAGTATGTAACAACATGGATGGACCTTAAGGACATTATGCTGAGTGAGATTAGCCAGAAACAAAAGGACAAATACTGTATGGTCTCACTGATGTGAACTGACATTAGTGAATGAACTTGGAGAATTTCAGTTGGTAACAGAGACCATCAGGAGATAGAAATAGGATAAGATATTGGGTCATTGGAACTGAAGAGATACAGACTGTGCAACAGGACTGATTGTAAAAACTCAGAAATGAACAGGACAATACTACCTAACTGTAATACAATAATGTTAGCACACTGAATGAAGCTATATGTGAGAAAGATAGAGGGAGGAGGGCTGAGGGCACAAACGAAATCAGAAAGAAAGTTAGACAATAAAGACTGAGACGGTATAATCTATAAATGTCTAGAGTGTATAATGATAGTGACTAAATGTGCAAATGTAAAAATGTTTTTGCATGAGGAAGAACAAAGGAATGTCAGTACTGCAGGGTGTTGAAAATAGATGGTAATTAATATTTTAAATTTTTAACCTATGTGTGAGACTAAAGCAAAAATATGTTTATTTAGTACAAAAATTAGTTTTGACTAATGCAGTTCCTAATATAACTTATGTGGACAGCTTAATTGAACATCATAAGTACATGGAACCTTGAGTAGGTCATAAGATTTTGTAGGTTTGTCCAGAGTGATGACCTGATTAATCCCAGGATGATTTGAACAGTGAATAAAAATGTATTTGCAAAGCCCCTGTGCTGGTTTGAAGGATTATGGACCCTAGAAAAGCCATATTTTAATCAAAATTCCATTTCATAATGGCAGAATAATCTCTATTCAGTACTGTATGTTTGGGTCTTTGGTTGGATCATCTCCCTGGAGATGTGACCCAATCAAGAGTGGTTATTAAGCTGGATTGGGGAAGATATGTCCACCCATTCGGGTAGGTCTTGATTGGTTTCTGGGGTCCTATAAAAGAGGAGATATTTTGGAGAGTGAAGAGATTGGGAGAGAGCAGAGAATTCTGCAACACCACGAAGCAGAGAGTACATAAGTCAGTGACCTTTGGAGATGAAGAAGGAAAACACCTCCCAGGGAGCTTCATGAAACTGGAAGTCAGGAGAGAAAGCTAGCAGATGATGCCATGTTCGCCATGTGCCCTTCCAGCTGAGAGAGAAACCCTGAACTTCACTGGCCTTCTTGAATCAAGGAATCTTTCCCTGGATGCCTTTGATTGGACATTTCTGTGGACTTGTTTTAATTGGGACATTTTCTTGGCCTTAGAACTGTAAACTAGCAGCTTATTAAATTCCCCTTTTTAAAATCCATTCTGTTTCTTGTTGGGGACAATTAAAGTAGCATGCATAAATTCCACCCTCAGCGATGCCGGAAACATGCAACATGGCCGCCAGGGCTGAAACAAAGAACAGCCTAAGCTATAATCAGCCTTCTTCACGGAAGTAGTAGTAGTTCGCACCAAAAGTACTAGCCGTACATCTGCCCTCCACCCTAGCAACAGCAGTCACCAATCCCAAATCATCCCTTTGTCCTTATCCACCCAATCAGAGATCATCACCTATCCCTATTAGCTACCCCCTCTCCTAAAGTATATATATATATACCCAGCCTTTTCAATAAAATTTTGCAGCTTGATCAGAATACTTGTCTTGCTGTCATTCTTCATGTCTCTTGCCCCATACAATTCCTCTCTTACAGGTATAGAGCCTCAGTTGATCGTCCCGTGGGCCGGGACAGTTTCTGGTATACTGCATTCCAGTCCTAGCAAACTAGAACAGATTTGGTACAAGGAGTGAGGTGCTACTGCAGTTTGCAAATATCAAACATGTTGGAACCGTTTTTTTTAATGGATAAGGGGAAGAATCTGGAGGAGTTGTGAGGAGCTTGATACAGAAGCCTAAAATGCATTGGTAGAAACGTGGACTCTAAAGATACTCTTGATAAGGCCTTTGATAGAAATAAGGCATGTGTTATTATAACCTGGAAGGAAGATGAACCTTGCTAAAATAGCAGATAATCTGTCAAAATTGACTAGTGGCTTTGACTGGAAGACAGATTTTAAAAGCCATGATCTTGGATATTTAGCAGAAGAAATCTCCAAATTAAATGTGGAAAGCCTGATTTCTCCTCACAGCTTATAGTGAAATGCAATAGGAAAGAGATAAGATGAGAACTGAACTCTTGGATACAAAGAGACCAGAAGTTAATGTTCTGGAGGATTCTGTGCATTCTGGAAGGGAGATCCCAGAGAACAGTGCCCCACATGAGGTTACAAAGGACAGGCTAAGCCTACTAAAAATTAGGCATGAGAGTCACCCGCAGAGAACCTCTTTTGTTGCTCAGATGTGGCCTCTCTCTATAAGCCAACTCAGCATGTGAACTCACTGCCTTCTTCCCTACGTGGGACATGACTTCTGGGGGTATAAATCTCCCTGGCAATGTGGGACAGAAAGCCTGGGATAAGCCAGGACCTGGTATCAAGAGATCAAGAAAGTCTTCTTGACCAAAAGTGGGAAGAGAGAAATGAGACAAAATAAGGTTTCAGTGACTGAAAGATTTCAAATAGAGTCAAGAAGTTATCCTGGAAGTTATTTTAATGCACTATATAGATATCCCTTTTTAGTTTATGGTGTAATGAAATGGCTGGAGAGAAGTGCCTGAAACTGTTGAGCTGTGTTCCAGTAGCCTAGATTATTGAAGACAACTGTATAAAGATATAACATTTATGATGTGACTGTGTGATTGTGAAAACCTTGTGTCTGATGCTCCTTATATCCAGGGTATGGGCAGATGGATAAAATATATGGATAAAAATAAATAAATAAATAAATACCTTGGGGGGTGTTCTAGTTTGCTAGCTGCTGGAATGTGATATACCAGAAACTGAATGGCTTTTAAAAAGGGGAATTTAATAAGTTGCAGGTTAAGTGTTTTTAGGGTATGGAAATGTCCCAATTAAAGTGAGTCTATAGAAATGTCCAATCTAAGGCATCCAGGAAAAGATACCTTGATTCAAGAAGGCCTATGAACTTCAGGGTTTCTTTCTCATGTGGAAAGGCACATGGTGAACATGGTCAGAGTTTCTCCCTCGGCTGGAAGGGCACATAGCAAACACAGTGTCATCTGTTAGCTTCCTCTCCCACTCCCCAGGAGGTGTTTTCCTTCTTCATCTCCAAAAGTCGCTGGGTAGTGGACTTTCTGCTTCATGGTTCTACAGCAGTCTGTGGCCCTTCTCTGCTCTCTCTGAATCTTCCACTTTCTCCAAAATGTTTCCTCTTTTATAGGATTCCAGTAAAGTAATCAAGACCCACCTAGAATGGGAGACACATCTCCATGTAATCCAGTTTAACACCCACTCTTGTGTGGTGTCTCCATGGAGATAATCTAATGAAAGTTTCCAATATGCAGTACTGAATAGGGATTAGAAGAAACAGCTGCCTTTACAAAATGAGATTAGGATTAAAACATGGCTTTTCTAGGATACGCACATCCTTTCAAACCAGCACAGGCAACAAAGGGTATAAAATAAATTGGGTAAATGGAAACTCTAGTGGTCAGTGAGAGGGAGGGGTGAGGGGTATGGTATATACAAATTTTTTCATTTTACTTCTTTTACTGGCATGATACAGATGTTCAAAAACTGATCATGGTGATGAATATACAAGTATGTGATGACATTGTGAGCCATTGATAGTACACCATATATGGAATGTTTTTACGTCAAGAATATGTTTGTTTAAAAAAAATGTGCAGGGCTCCTATTTGGAATGATAGAAATGTTTGGGTAATGGATGGTAATGATGTTAGCATGACATTTTGAACATAATTAACAGCACTGCAACATATATCTCTGTTAGAGTTTTCTAGAGAAACATAACCAACAGGAGAGATCTGTAAATATTAAATTTATGAAGGTGTCTCACACAACCATGGGAATGGAAGAGTCCAAAATCTGTAGGACAGGCTGTGACATTGGCAGCCCCAAAGAATGGTCAGAATGAACTCTACAGAAGAGGCTCACTGGCTGAAGAAGCAATGAAAGAGTCTCATTTTCCCCTTAAAAGCCTTCAACTGATTGGATCATCTCATTGTGGGAGTCATGCCTTAGTTGACTGCAGGTTAATTGGCCACAGATGCAATCAACTGATTGATGATTTAATCAGCCAGCCACAAAATACCCTTGCATCAATGGTCAGGCCAGTGCTTGCCTGACCAGACAACTGGGCATGAACATTTAGCCAAGTTGACACGAGGGCCTAACCATCACAATAAATGAATGTGGTTAAAAGGGGAAATGTTATATCATATATATGGTGATAGGCTAGCAAAGTTTTAAAAATCCATGAAACTGCAGTATAAAAACTGAACCCTAAGTTAAACCATGGACTATAGGGAAAAGAACAATTATAAAAATATACTTTTAAAATTGTAACAAATGTACCAGACCAATGTAAGGTGTTAATAACAGGGTGGTGTGCCAGTTTGAACCTATTATGTACCCCAGAAAAATTATGACATTTAATCCTCATTCAATATTGCTGGGTAGTATCATTTTTATTGTTTCAATGGAGATGTGACCCATCCAATTGTGGGTGGTAACTTTTGATAGATAGTTTCCATGGAGATGTGTCTCCACCCATTCAAGGTGGGCTTGCTTACTCAAGCCCTTTAAGAACGATTTTGGAAAAAAGCTTCAGAGCAATGAGAGCCAACAGAACCTACAGAGCCAACAGAACAGATCCCTGGGGAAGCAGTTGAAGAGAAAGCTAGCAGATCTTGCCATGTGGTTTCCAGCTGAGAGAGAAATCCTGAACACCTTTGAACTTCTTGAACCAAGGTATCATTCCCTGGATGCTTTAGATTGGACATTTTATAGCCTTGCTTTAATTTGGACATTTTCATGGTCCTAGGACTATAAACTTCCAACTTAATAAATTTCCTTTTTTTTATGTTTTTTTTTTTTAACATGGGCAGGCATGGGGAATCAAACCTGGGTCCTCTGGCATGGCAGGCAAGCATTCTTGCCTGCTGAGCCACCGTGGCCCAATAAATTCCCTTTTTAAGAGCCCTTCCATTCAATGTATATTGCATTCCAGCAGCTAGCAAACTTGAACAGATTTGGGGACTGGAGAAGCGGGATGCTGCTGTGGTTGCAAATACCAAACATGTTGGAACAGCCTTTTAAATGGATAAGGGGAAGATTCTGGAAAAGTTGTGAGGAGCGTGATAGAGAAGGCCTAGAATGCTTTGAAGAGACTGTTGGTAAAAATGTGGACTCTAGGGCTGCCGGCCCTACTGGAGGGTCCTGAGCAGTCCCGAATGCACTGCAGCCCCCAACACTGCCTGCCATGACCCCACCGCATCTGCACCGGGCCAGGCCCGAAGGTGAGGACAAAGAGGCACCTGAGCGACCCTTGGGAACCATGCTTCCCTGCCACATGGGGGTCCACAGGCTCTACAATGGTTTTTGGAGGCTTCGCGTATTCCAAGAACTGCCTGTGTGCACTCAACCTGCTCTACACGCTGGGGAGTCTGCTTCTGATCAGAATCTCTATGTGGGGCATGGCTTCTGGCTGATCTCCAGTTTCCACATCGTTGGTCGGCGTGGTCATCACAGGTGGCTTCTTGTTCCTGATCGCCTTAGTGGGGCTGATTGGAGCTGTAAAGCACCATCAGGTGCTGCTGTTTTTTACATGATTATTCTCTTACTTGTATTTATTGTTCAGTTTAATGTGTCCTGTACTTGTATAGCCCTGAGCCAGGAGCAGCAGGGTCAGCTTTTTGAAGTGGGATGAGACAACACAGCAAGTGCTCAAAATGACATCCAGAGAAATTTAAACTTTTGTGACTTCCAAAGTTTTAACCCTAATGACACCTGCCCGGCCAGCTGTGCTACAAGTGGTCACCAGTGCTTATTGTGTACTCCAATAATTGGAGAATCTGCTGGAGAGGTTTTGAGATTTGTTGGCGAAATTGACCTCTGCTTCAGTTTTACAGAGATCCTTGGCATTTGGCTGACTTACAGACACAGAAACCAGAAAGATCCTCACCCTAATCCTGGCACATTTCTTTGAGTAAACAAGGAAAACCTTTCATATTCTGATCTTATTCAATTTCTCTAACTTTAAGCTGTTTTGCCCATTTAAGGAAATAGTACCTGAAAATTTACATTTTTGACAGTGGAATTATTTATTTCTACTCTCATATTTCTCTAAATATTTTTGTTTTTCCATTGCTAAAAAAAAAAAATGAAATGTGTGGTCTCCTAAATCTCAGTAGCAGCTGTAATTTCCTGTGTACATGCTGTCTGCCAGTGTCCATTATGGCCTTTCTTAGCAATTGTATCTGCAGAAAAAGTTTGTATGGCGCTACTGTGTTGATCACATATGGATCCATCTCACTGGAATAATTGTGTGTAGCACTGTGCTGTATAGGTAGCTCCTATTGGGAAAAGAGCTGAGGCTTGTTAAAGCCAGGATATATGGAATTCTATTATGTTAAGTTCAGTATGGGATATTCAAATTTCTGGTTTTGGTTTTTTTGTTGTTGTTTATTTCTTCAATTTTATCTCCCAAGGAAAGATATATTGTGGTGAAAATTGTTACTATCAAGTGATAATTTAGTTCTAGTAGTCTTTTAGGATCATATTAATGCATTCTAGAAATAACTAGATTTTTAAGAAAGTGTTGGTTTAGTTTTTGGGCTTGTACAGGTAAGTGTGAAGTAGACATAGTCTCATGAAATGTTTTACTGTATAAACATTTATTCACTTTCTGCATTCAAAATGGAATGTATTTGAGTAATTCAGAAAGTATGTCTATATAATCTTGATTATTCTTTTGTAATAATTTGAAGTCCAGAAGACTACATTTTTCAAGTTACATTTAATGTGTTGGTCAATATAACAAAAAGATATTTGATTATCTGAAATACCTTTTTCATGAAATTTCTCAGTATTGCAACAGCAACTTCTCAAATCCAAATGTATTTGAATATGATCTCCCCATAATTTGAAATTGAAATAGTATTGTGATTCTGTATATTATATTAAACAAATTAAAAGATGGAAACCTTAAAAAAAAAAAGTAAATGTGGACGCTAAAGATACTTCTGATAAGGGCTTAGACAGAAATGAGAAATGTGTCATTGCAAATTGAAAGGTAGTGACCCTTGTTTTAAAGCAGCACAGAGTCTTGCAAAGCTGAGTACAGTTGTTAGATGGAAGTTAGAATTTAAACATGACAACTCGGGATACTTAGCTGAGGAGATTTCCAAATTGAATGTGGAAAGTGCAGCCTTGTTCCTCCTTGCAGCTTATAGTGAAATGCAACAGGAAAGAGATAAGGTGAGAACCGAACTCTTGGGTATAAAGAAACCAGAAACTGATGGTCTAGAATATTCTGGGCTTCCAGGAAGGGAGACCCCAGAAAATTGTGCCCCACATGAGGATTTAACTAAATGTGGAAGCAGTCAGCCATTATAAAACAAGCCAGGATTGGAGATGGAATTATCCAGGAAGAATTTTTGGAAACTCCTTTTGTCTGATGGGTATGATCCTTGCATAGAAAGCCAACAAGAGTGTTGTAGGACCTGTAAAACTCAAGCTTTGTGCTGCCAATATAAAGGAGAGACAGTCATAGGAAACATATTCCCATTTCCATAGGAACAAATTGGAAGGAACACAGGGGTCACTGGACCCTTGCACTTTAGAAAACCTGCAGGGCAAACTCCATTAGATTTCAAAGTCTGAGAGTCATTCTGAGTTTTACAGGTCTGGAACCAGAGGAGAATTTTGTGTTAGGACAGACCAGGCCTATAGCTGACTTTGATGAGACCTTGTACTGTTTCTGACTTTGTATTGTATTTGTATTATTACTGAAATGGTTTAAGTCTTTGTGATATTGTGATGGAATGAGTGTATTTTGCATTTGGAAAGGACATATCTTTTGGGGGTCCAAGGTGTAGAATGTGCTGGTTTGAATCTATTATATACCCTAGGAAAGCCATGTTCTTTAATCCTTATTCAATATTGCTGGATGGTATCTTTTTTGTTGTTTCCATGGTGATGTGACTCACCCAATTGTGGGCAATAACTTTTAATTAGATGGTGTGCTGGTTTGAAATTATGTATGTACCCTACAAAAGCCATGTTTTAATCCTAATTCCATTTTGTAAAGGCAACCGTTTCTTCTAATCCCTATTCAGTATAGTATGTTTGAAACTGTAATTAGATCATCTCCCTGGAGATGTGATTTAATCAAGAGTGGTCGTTAAGCTGGATCAGTTGGAGGCATGTCTCCACCCATTTGGGTGGGTCTTGATGAGTTTCTGAAGTCCTATAAAAGAGGAAACATTTTGGAAAATGAAAGAGATTCAGTAAGATGAGAGAAGAATGACATAGCCACGAGAAGCAGAGAGAACAAGCCAGCAGCCTTTGGAGATGAAGAAGGAAAATGCCTCCCCAGGAACTTCATGAAACAGGAAACCAGGAGAGAAAGCTAGCAGATTCTTCCGTGTTCGCCATGTGCCCTTCCAGATGAGAGAGAAGCCCTGGCTATTCACCATGTGCCTTTTCACTTGAGAGAGAAACCCTGAACTTCACTGACCTTCTTGAACCAAGGTATCTTTCCCTGGATGCCTTTGATTGGATATTTCTATAGATTTGTTTTAATTGGGACATTTACTTGGCCTTAGAACTGTAAACTAGCAACTTATTAAATTCCCCTTTTAAAAAAAAATTCCATTTGGGGTATATTGCATTCCAGGAGCCCTGTGGAAACCATTGAAAAGAAAGCTAACAGAAATCGCCATGTGCCTTTCCAGCTGGAAGAGAAACCCTGAACATTATCAGCCTTCTCGAACCAAGATATCTTTCCCTGAATGCCTTAGATTGGACATTTTTTATAGCCTTGTTTTAATTTGGACATTTTCACAGCCCTAGAGCTTTAAATTTTCAACTTAATGAATTCCCCTTTTGAAAAGCCATCCCATTTCAGGTATAGCACATTCTAGCAGCTTGCAAAGTAGAACAGGTGGTATATGGAAATCGTGCATTTTATGAATGATTTTTCTGTACACCCACAATTTCACTAATAAAATTTTTTTAAAAAGAGAGAGGAATATGTGTGAAAATGCCTGTACAGAGAGAGGAGCATACTAAGAGATCAAGCTGGATGTATACGGATGGATGCATCAACCAGAGATTCTGGATTCATTGGGATACCTTGAGCGGCAAAGGGCATTTCAAACATTTCAATTGATTTACAACTTGATTCAATGATAATGTAACTAATGAGATAGATGCCAGAAATTCTTCAGTACTATGTACAGGAAGGGATTTTAAAAAAAAGTTATGGAGACAGGGACATAGAAACGAATGTGCATGAGCCACTAGTTCTCCTTCCCTATCTCTCTCACAAGGAACCAGAAGATATTCCCTTCCATAGCCTGAAAAACATTGGTTTTCAGGGGGCAACTGCATCTGTGAAACTCTCGGGATGAGTGTTCCCTCCAGGACTCTTAGGGCACTGAAGATGTCCTGATATCACTGCGATGATAGGAAAGCAGAGGGTGGAGAGGCAGAGGTACAGACATGGTGGTTTCCAGAACTGGCATCAAGTGTAATTCAGGTGGAATATAGTCAAAATATAAGGAAAAAGTCAGAAAGCCTTTCACTAAGGGGAAGATCATTAATTTCCTCATCTTTTGTTCTTTTTTCTTATTCAAATATTACTGTCCATGAAGACTCATATCCTGTCTTTTAATTCCCCATCGCCTCCAAAGCTCTTTGCCTTCATAAATATGCTCCAAAACATTCAATAGTTAAATTATATTATATACCTGCTTCTTAATATTAAAAATAAACAATAAAAATATTAAAGACAAGCTTACAAATAAAGTAAACTTTTGATTAGATTATCACCACAGAGATGTGACATGTACAATTGTGACTATGACCTTTTGATTCCACCCATTCAAGGTGAGTCTTGATTAGTTTACTGGAGTCCTTTAAAAGAAGAAACATTCTGGACAGAATCAGAAATGATAGAACCAACATGTTACATAAGTTGTATTGTTCATGTTATAGTATTTAAGTTGCAGGATATGAAGTTTATGAGTGACTGCTGGGGATGCACGTGTGGTTCAGTGGTAGAATGCTTGCCTTCCATGTGGGAGACCCGGGTTCGATTCCCAGACCATGCATCATCACCCCCAAAGAAGAGTGAATGCTACCTAAGGACCTGCACCTACTCTGCAGAGATATCATCACATAGCTGTGCATTCATCAACATGATCTTTTTAGAACATTTTCATCACAACAGAAAGAAAAACAAAAAGAAAAAAGAAACTCATATATCCCTAATACTCCTTAACTCTCCCTCCCATTGACCACTAGTATTTAGATCTATTCAAATTTATTTTATCTCTTAACACCCCATTGTTTATTTTTTGTCCATATTTGTTTATATATCTGTCCATACCCTGGATAAAAGGAGTATCAGGCACCAGGTTTTCACAATCACACAGTCACACTGTAAAAGCTGTATCTTTACACAAACATCTTCAAGAATCAAGGCTAATACGACCCGGCAATACCATTGTTAGGTATCTACTCAGAGGATATGAGGGCAAGGACACAAACGGAAATTTGCACACCAATGTTTATAACAGCATTATTTACAATTGCGAAGAGATGGAAACAGCCAAAATGTCCATCAACAGAGGAGTGGCTAAACAAACTGTGATATACATATATGACGGAATATTATGCAGCCATAAGACAATTTCCAAGTAACAGAGACCATCAGGAGATAGAAATAGAGTAAGAGATTGGTCCTTGGAGCTGAAGGGATACAGATTGTGCAACAGGACTGATTGTAAAAATTCAGAACAGGAAAGTACAATACTACCTAACCATAATACAATAATGTTAGAACACTGAATGAAACTGAATGTAAGAATGATAGCAGGAGGAGGGCTGGGGGCACAAATGAAATCAGAAAGAAAGACAATAAAGACTGAGATGATATAATCTAGGAATCCCTAGAGTGTATAATGATAGTGACTAAATGTGCAAATTTAAAAATGTTTTACATGAGGAAGAACAAAGGAATGTCATTACTGCAGGGTGTTGAAGATAGATGGTAATTCATATTTAAAAATTTTAACTTGTGTGTGAGACTAAAGCAAAAAATGTTTATTTGGTACAGAATTTATATTTTGACTAGTGAATTTCCTAATATAATTTATGTGGACAGCTTAATTGAACACCATAAGTACACGGAACCTTGAGTAGGGCATGAAATTTTGTAAGTTTGTCCATAGTGATACACTGATAAATCCCAGAATGATTTGAACAGTGAATGAAAAAGTATTTGCAAAGTCCCTTTGGGGGATTGGTGAGAAAGGGGAGAAATTCAGCTTCTCCAAGTTGAATTCTTGATATTCTCACAAGCAATGGGGACAAACAAAGCAATAGGCTGAGCCCTCAATCTTGGGGTTTGCTCATATGAAAGTTAACCCCACAAAGGATAGATCAAGCCTTCTTAAAATTAGGCCAGAGTCATCCCCAGGAGAACCGCCTTTGTTGCTCAGAGGTGGCCTCTCTCTCCAGCCAAAACAACAAGCAAACTCATCACCTTCCCTCTGGCTTCGTGGGACATGACTCCCAGGGGTGTGGACCTTCCTGGCAACATGAGACAGAAATCCTAGAATGAGCAGGGACTCAACATCAAGAGATTAAGAAAACCTTCTCAACCAAAAGGGGGAAGAGCAGAATGAGGCAAAAATAAAGTGTCAATGGCTGAGAGATTCCAAAGAGAGTCGAGTGGTTATCCTGGAAGTTTTCTTATGCATAAATAGATATCACCTTGTTAGTCAAGATGTAATGGAGAGGCTGGAGGGAACTGCCTGAAAATGTAGAACTATGTTCCAGAAGCCATGTTTCTTGAAGATGATTGTATAATGATATAGTTTTCCAATGTGATTGTGTGATTGTGAAAACCTTGTGTCGAATGCTCTTTTTGTCTACCTTATCAACAGGTGAGTAAAACATATGGAATAAAAATAAATAATAGGGGAAACAAATGTTAAAATAAATTTAGATTGAAATGCTAGTGATCAATGAAAGGGAAGGGTAAGGGGTATGGTATGTATGAATTTTTTTTCTGTTCTCTTTTTATTTTTTTTCTGAATTAATGCAAATGTTCTAAGAAACTATTATGATGATGAATATGCAACTATATGATGATATTATGAATTACTGATTATGTATGTAGAACAGAATGATCACAAGTTAAGAACATTTGCATTTGTTTCTTGTATTTTTTTTAAAAACTTAAAAAATTAATTTAAAAAGTAAAAAAAAAAAGGATCAAGGCTATTGGAACACAGCTCAACAGTTTCAGGTACTTCCCTTCAGCCACTCCAATACATCATAAACTGAAAAGGGGATATCTATTTAATGCATCAGAATAACCTTCAGGATAATCTCTTGACTCTGTTTGAAATCTCGCAGCCACTGAAACTTTATGTCTCATTTCTCTCTTGTCCCATTTGGTCAAGAAGGCTTTCTCAATTACATGATGCTAGGTCTTGGCTCATCCGGGGAGTTCTGTCCCACATTGCAAGGAGATTTACACCCCTGGGAGTCATTTCCTGGGGGGGGTGACGGGATAATGAGTTCCCCCGCCAAGTAGGCTTAGAGAGATAAGGCAACTCTGAGCAACAAAAGAGATTGTCTGGGGGTCCAATCTCAGGCTTAGCTTAGCTTATCCTTTGCAGGAATAAGTTCCATAGGGTTAAACCTGGAGAACAAGGGACAGCCTGTTGATTTGGTTATCCCCACTGCTTGTGAGAATATCAGAAAGTCTCCAGATAGGGAAATTGAATATTTCCTCCTTTGTCCCCACTCCCCCAAGGGAACTTTGCAAATACTATTTTATCTACTGCTGAAATAACTCTGGGATATATCAGAGTATCACACTAATCTGGAGAAACCAAAAAGATCTCATGTCTTACTTAAGATTCCCTGTACTTATCCTGTACAACTAAACTGACCATACATGTTAAATTAGGTAATGCACTACCCAAAATATAAATTTTTCTCCAAATAAACCTCTCTCCCTTTGTCTCACATAGAAGTTGAAGTTTTAAAACATGCATATCACCTATTCTTGCAAGCAGTGGGGACAAACAAATCAATAGGCTGAGCTCTCAATCTTGAAGTTTGTTCATATGAAATTTATCCCTGCAAAGGATAGACAAAGCCTACTTAAAATTAGGCCTAAGGAGGACTTCCGGAGAAGATGGCGGCTTAGTAAGATGCACGGATCTTAGTTTCTCCTCCAGAACAGCTACTAGGGGAGTAGAAACGATACAGAACAGCCCCCAAAGCCACAACAGAGATAAAAAAGACAGCTTACCCCATCCTGGAACGGTTGACTGGCTGAGAGAACCCGCTCTGGTGAGATCGCCGAGGGGCGCAGGCTTCACCGGGCAGGGCGGCAAGTGACTGGAGTCACTCCCTTCCCCCTTCCCGGGCCGGCTGGGAGAATTGGACAGGCAGTCCCCTCAAACCGCGACGGCTGGCGCCCACACCACGTGCGGCCCCCCAGACCAACTGAGAGAATTGGATTGGAAATCCCCAGGCCGCGGAGAACAGTGACGAGGGGGGGCCCTTCCAAACCCGTGACTCCCTGGGAACAGTGCACTCTCCTGGGTGGGCCGCTGTGACTGGCGCCCTCCTGCCACGCTTGGCGCCCCAGGCCGACTAGGAAATTCGGACGGGCACTTTCCCGGGTTGCAGCGGCCAGCGACCCTCCCCACGTTCGGACCCCGGGCCGGCTGGCACTCTTCCAACCCGCTTCGGCTAGCGAACCTCCCGGACGGCGAGAGTTTTCCAAAGTTAAAGGACCCAAAGCACCTTTTACTGGTGGGACACGCAGACAAACGTGTGCCACGAGCACCACCTACTGGGCAGGATAAGAAAAACAGAACCCAGAGATTTCACAGGAAAATCTTCCAAACTTTTGGATCCAACAGCTAGGGAAAGCTATCTAAATGCGCAGACGCCAGCAGAAGATAACGGATCACACTCAAAAAATTGAAAATATGGCGCAGTCAAAGGAACAAACCAATAGTTCAAATGAGATACAGGAGCTGACACAACTAATGCTGAATATACGAACAGAGATGGAAAACCTCTTCAAAAATGAAATAGATAAATTGAGGGAGGACATGAAGAAGACATGGACTGAACATAAAGAAGAAATAGAAAAACTGAAAAAACAAATCACAGAACTTATGGAAGTGAAGGACAAAGTAGAAAGGATAGAAAAAACAATGGATACCTACAATGATAGATTCAAAGAGACAGAAGATAGAATTAGTGATTTGGAGGATGGAACATCTGAATTCCAAAAACAAACAGAAACTATCGGGAAAAGAATGGAAAATTTTGAACAGCGTATCAGGGAACTCAAGGACAATATGAACCGCACAAATATACGTGTTGTGGGTGTCCCAGAAGGAGAAGAGAAAGGAAAAGGAGGAGAAAAACTAATGGAAGAAATTATCACTGAAAACTTCCCAACTCTTATGAAAGACCTAAAATTACAGATCCAAGAAGTGCAGCGCACCCCAAAGAGATTAGACCCAAATAGGCATTCTCCAAGACACTTACTAGTTAGAATGTCAGAGGTCAAAGAGAAAGAGGGGATCTTGAAAGCAGCAAGAGAAAAACAATCCATCACATACAAGGGAAACCCAATAAGACTATGTGTAGATTTCTCAGCAGAAACCATGGAGGCTAGAAGACAGTGGGATGATATATTTAAATTACTAAAAGAGAAAAACTGCCAACCAAGACTCCTATATCCAGCAAAATTATCCTTCAAAAATGAGGGAGAAATTAAAACATTCTCAGACAAAAAGTCACTGAGAGAATTTGTGACCAAGAGACCAGCTCTGCAAGAAATACTAAAGGGAGCACTAGAGTCAGAAACGAAAAGACAGAAGAGAGAGGTATGGAGAAGAGTGTAGAAAGAAGGAAAATCAGATATGATATATATAATAAAAAAGGCAAAATGGTAGAGGAAAATATTATCCAAACAGTAATAACACTAAATGTTAATGGACTGAATTCCCCAATCAAAAGACACAGACTGGCAGAATGGATTAAAAAACAGGATCCTTCTATATGCTGTCTACAGGAAACACATCTTAGACCCAAAGATAAACATAGGTTGAAAGTGAAAGGTTGGGAAAAGATATTTCATGCAAATAACAACCAGAAAAGAGCAGGAGTGGCTATATTAATATCCAACAAGTTAGACTTCAAATGTAAAACAGTTAAAAGAGACAAAGAAAGACACTATATACTAATAAAAGGAACAATTAAACAAGAAGACATAACAATCATAAATATTTACGCACCGAACCAGAATGCCCCAAAATACGTGAGGAATACACAGTAAACACTGAAAAGGGAAATAGACACAAATACCATAATAGTTGGAGACTTCAATTCCCCACTCTCATCAATGGACAGAACATCTAGACAGAGGATCAATAAAGAAATAGAGAATCTGAATATTACTATAAATGAGCTAGACTTAACAGACATTTATAGGACAATAAATCCCACAACAGCAGGATACACCTTTTTCTCAAGTGCTCATGGATCATTCTCAAAGATAGACCATATGCTGGGTCACAAAGCAAGTCTTAACAAATTTAAAAAGATTGAAATCATACACAACACTTTCTCGGATCATAAAGGAATGAAGTTGGAAATCAATAATAGGCGGATTGCCAGAAAATTCCCAAATACGTGGAGGCTCAACAACACACTCTTAAACAACGAGTGGGTCAAAGAAGAAATTGCTAGAGAAATTAGCAAATACCACGAGGCGAATGAAAATAAAAACACAACATATCAAAACTTATGGGACGCAGCAAAGGCAGTGCTAAGAGGGAAATTTATTGCCCTAAATGCCTATATCAGAAAAGAAGAAAAGGCAAAACTGCAGGAATTAACTGTTCACTAGGAAGAACTGGAGAAAGAACAGCAAACTAATCCCAAAGCAAGCAAAAGGAAAGAAATAACAAAGATCAGAGCAGAAATAAATGAAATTGAAAACATGAAAAAAATAGAGAAAATCAATAAGACCAGAAGTTGGTTCTATGAGAAAATCAATAAGATTGATGGGCCCTTAGCAAGATTGACAAAAAGAAGAAGAGAGAGGATGCAAATAAATAAGATCAGAAATGGAAGAGGAGACATAACTACTGACGTCACAGAAATAAAGGAGGTAATGACAGGATACTATGAACAACTTTACGCTAATAAATACAAGAATTTAGAGGAAATGGACGGGTTCCTGGAAAGACATGAACAACCAACTTTGACTCAAGAAGAAATAGATGACCTCAACAAACCAATCACAAGTAAAGAAATTGAATTAGTCATTCAAAAGCTTCCTAAAAAGAAAAGTCCAGGACCAGATGGCTTCACATGTGAATTCTACCAAACATTCCAGAAAGAATTAGTACCAACTCTCCTCAAACCCTTCAAAATAATCGAAGTGGAGGGAAAACTACCTAATTCATTCTATGAAGCCAACATCACCCTCATACCAAAACCAGGCAAAGATATTACAAAAAAAGAAAACTACAGACCAATCTCTCTAATGAATATAGATGCAAAAATCCTCAATAAAATTCTAGCAAATCGTATCCAACAACACATTAAAAGAATTATACATCATGACCAAGTAGGATTCATCCCAGGTATGCAAGGATGGTTCAACATAAGAAAATCAATTAATGTAATACACCATATCAACAAATCAAAGCAGAAAAATCACATGATCATCTCAATTGATGCAGAGAAGGCATTCGACAAGATTCAACATCCTTTCCTGTTGAAAACACTTCAAAAGATAGGAATACAAGGGAACTTCCTTAAAATGATAGAGGGAATATATGAAAAACCCACAGCTAATATCATCCTCAATGGGGAAAAATTGAAAACTTCCCCCTAAGATCAGGAACAAGACAAGGATGTCCACTATCACCACTATTATTCAACATTGTGTTAGAGGTTCTAGCCAGAGCAATTAGACAAGAAAAAGAAATACAAGGCATCAAAATTGGAAAGGAAGAAGTAAAACTATCACTGTTTGCAGACGATATGATACTATACGTTGAAAACCCGGAAAAATCCACAACAAAACTACTAGAGCTTATAAATGAGTACAGCAATGTAGCAGGTTACAAGATCAACATTCAAAAATCTGTAGCATTTCTATACACTAGTAATGAACAAGCTGAGGGGGAAATCAAGAAACGAATCCCATTTATAATTGCAACTAAAAGAATAAAATACCTAGGAATAAATTTAACTAAAGAGACCAAAAACCTATATAAAGAAAACTACAAAAAACTGTTAAAAGAAATCACAGAAGACCTAAATAGATGGAAGGGCATACCGTGTTCATGGATTGGAAGACTAAATATAGTTAAGATGTCAATCCTACCTAAACTGATTTACAGATTCAATGCAATACCAATCAAAATCCCAACAACTTATTTTTCAGAATTAGAAAAACCAATAAGCAAATTTATCTGGAAGGGCAGGGTGCCCCGAATTGCTAAAAACATCTTGAGGGAAAAAAAACGAAGCTGGAGGTCTCGCGCTGCCTGACTTTAAGGCATATTATGAAGCCACAGTGGTCAAAACAGCATGGTATTGGCATAAAGATAGATATATCGACCAATGGAATCGAATAGAGTGCTCAGATATAGACCCTCTCATCTATGGACATTTGATCTTTGATAAGGCAGTCAAGCCAACTCACCTGGGACAGAACATTCTCTTCAATAAATGGTGCCTAGAGAACTGGATATCCATATGCAAAAGAATGAAAGAAGACCCATGTCTCACACCCTATACAAAAGTTAACTCAAAATGGATCAAAGATCTAAACATTAGGTCTAAGACCATAAAACAGTCAGAGGAAAATGTTGGGAATATCTTATGAATCTTACAACTGGAGGCGGTTTTATGGACCTTAAACCTAAAGCAAGAACACTGAAGAAGGAAATAAATAAATGGGAGCTCCTCAAAATTAAACAATTTTGTGCATCAAAGAACTTCATCAAGAAAGTAGAAAGACAGCCTACACAATGGGAGACAATATTTGGAAATGACATATCAGATAAAGGTCTAGTATCCAGAATTTATAAAGAGATTGTTCAACTCAACAACAAAAAGACAGCCAACTCAATTACAAAATGGGAAAAAGACTTGAGCAGACACCTAACAGAAGAGGAAATACAAATGGCCAAAAGGCACATGAAGAGATGCTCAATGTCCCTGGCCATTAGAGAAATGCAAATCAAAACCACAATGAGATATCATCTCACACCCACCAGAATGGCCATTATCAACAAAACAGAAAATGACAAGTGCTGGAGAGGATGTGGAGAAAGAGGCACACTTATCCACTGTTGGTGGGAATGTCAAATGGTGCAACCACTGTGGAAGGCAGTTTGGTGTTTCCTCAAAAAGCTGAATATAGAATTGCCATACGACCCAGCAATACCATTGCTGGGAATATACTCAAAGGAATTAAGGGCAAAAACTCAAACGGACATTTGCACACCAATGTTTATAGCAGCGTTATTTACAATTGCGAAGAGATGGAAACAGCCAAAATGTCCATCAACAGAAGAGTGGCTAAACAAACTGTGGTATATACATACAATGGAATATTATGCAGCTTTAAGACAGGATAAACTTATGAAGCATGTAATAACATGGATGGACCTAGAGAACATTATGCTGAGTGAGTCTAGCCAAAAACTAAAGGACAAATACTGTATGGTCCCACTGATGTAACGGACATTCGAGAATAAATTTGGAATATGTCATTGGTAACAGAGTCCAGCAGGAGGTAGAAACAGGGTAAGATAATGGGCAATTGGAGCTGAAGGGATACAGACTGTGCAACAGGACTAGATACAAAAACTCAAAAATGGACAGCACAATAATACCTAATTGTGAAGTAATCATGTTAAAACACTGAATGAAGCTGCATCTGAGCTATAGGTTTTTGTTTTGCTTTGTTTTGTTTTGTTTTGTTTTTACTATTATTACTTTTATTTTTTTCTCTATATTAACATTCTATATCTTTTTCAGTTGTGTTGCTAGTTCTTCTAAACCGATGCAAATGTACTAAGAAACAATGATCATGCATCTATGTGATGATGTTAAGAATTACTGATTGCATATGTAGAATGGTATGATTTCTAAATGTTGGGTTAATTTCTTTTTTTCCATTAATTAAAAAAAAAAAGAGAGAAGGGGTAATTGGAACTGAAGGGATACAGACTGTGCAACAGGACTGGATATAAAAACTCAGAAATGGAACGCACAATACTACCTAATTGTAATGCAATTATGTTAAAACACTGAATGAAGCTGCATGTGAGGTATAGGGCTTTTTTTTCTCTCTATTATCATTTTAATTCTTATTCTGTTGTCTTTTTATTTCTTTTTCTAAATGGATGCAAATGTACTAAGAAATGATGAATATGCAACTATGTGATGATATTAAGAATTACTGACTGTACATGTAGAATGGAATGATTTCTAAATGTTCTATTAATTTTTTTTTAATTAATAAAAAAAAAAATTAGGCCTAAGAATTATCCCCAGAGAACCTCTTTTGTTGCTCAGGTGTGGCCTATCTCTCTCTCAGCCAACATGGCAAGCAAACTCACTGCCCTCCGTCTCTCTGCATGGGACATGACTCCCAGGGGTGTAAACCTCCCTGGCAACGTGGGACAGAAATCCTAGAATGAGCTGGGACTCAGCATCAAGGGATTGAGAAATTCTTCTTGACCAAAAGGGAGGAAGAGTGAAATGAGACAAAATAAAGTGTCAATATCTCAGAGATTCCAAACAGAGTCGAGAGTTTATCCTGGAGGTTATTCTTACGCATTATATAGATAACCCCTTTTTAGGTTAAGGTGTATTTAAGCTACAGGGAAGTACCTGAAACTATAGAGCTGTGTTCCAGTAGCCATGTTTCTTGAACATGATTATATAACGATATAGCTTTCACAATGTGGCTGTGTGATTGTGAAAACTTTGTGTCTGATGCTCCTTTTATCTATGGCATGGACAGATGAGTGAAAAATATGGGCTAAAATAAATAAATAATAGGGGGAACAAATGTTAAAATATGAAAAAAACATAGTGGGTAGATGAAAATACTAATGGTCAATGAGGGGGGTAAGGGGTATGGGATGCATGAGTTTTTTTCTTTTTTCTTTTTCTTTCTTTTTCTGGAGTGATGCAAATGTTCTAAGAAATGATGATGGTGATGAACATACAACTCTGTGATGATATTGTGAGCCAATGATTGTACATCATGTTTGGAATGTTTTTACGTTAATAATGTATGTGCTTCTGTGTTGTTTTTTCAGTAAAAATTTTTTAAATATGCATATCACCCTTTAGTCTGTATTCTGATTTATCTTAGTCTTATCCAGATAAGCTACACTCATATCTGTAGTCAAAGTCTGATCCCTTTTTCAACTTTTATATAGTCTTAGGAGATATTTTGAAATACCTGGCCACATTTTTGTCTGGCACAACTGAGGAGGGGGTAGTAGCGCCCACTGGGTGCAGGTCAGTGATACTGCTAAACATACTGAAGTGAACAAGACAGCCCCACCACAAAAAGAGTTACCTGGAGAGGGTAGGGCTTCCGGGAAGATGGAGGACCCAAGTGGAGTGGGTTCATTCCTGCTTCATGAAGCAAGATAGGAGACCGCGAGAAAATGTACACGACTGCAGGTCCCAGGCTGTGAGCAGTCTAGGAGGGGGGGTTAGGCAGTTCTGAGGAGGAGGATGGGGGGAGCGAGTGGGTCGGGTGACGAGGATCCCACCAGGCGGGCTGCGATGTCCTGAGGAAGGGCGATAGGAGGAAACCGACCCTCCTGGACTCCAGCCTGCACAACTGCCGGCTGGGGGAACCTCCCCACCTGCTTAAGGCGGGCAGTGCCCGCAGGGAATCCAGAAGCCTGCTATCTTCCACAGCCCGGCCGCCTCGGGCGTGGGGTGAGTGATCACCCTGTTGCCAGAGGGAAAAGCCAGCCCGCAGTTGCGGTGTCAGGCAGGCCCACTAGCGCAGCGGATCAGCTGATTCCCCACGCGCTGGGCGGCTCCCCCGGCAGAGACCCGACAGTGAGCTGCCGCTGGTGGAGGAGCACCCCTCCCCCGAGCAGCCTCCCCACTGAGCGCGCCGACCTGAGTGCTCCAGCCAGGAGGAACAGGAGACCTGAGTGTGATCTGCTGGCCAGACCCGGTAAGTGCACCAGACTGGGAGGGGAGAGCTTGAGGAAGGTGCCTCACGGCCGCCACCTGCTGGGAAGGCGAGGTAAGTGCAGGCAAGCGAGCGCCCTATCTGCTTAGGTCTTTTTTTTTTAATTTTTATTTATTTTTCTTCTTAATATTCTTTTTTATTTTCCCCTTTTAAAACACATTATTATTATTATTTGTATACATTTTTCTATACATTTTTATTTGTAATTTAATTGCCCTTTTCATTTTTAAAAAATATTTGTATAGATATTTTATATTTCACTCATTTTGTATTTTTTTATTCACGTAATTTTTTATTATTACCTTTTATTTGTTTATTATTACTATTATTATTTTTCTCTTAAACTCTCTGGTGGGCACCAGCTGACTTCACTCCCAGAATATCCTGGGGTATCTCCTTTTGATTCTGATGCCTACTACTGTTGAGGTATATATTGCTGTGGTTCTTGTTTTTATGTTTTATATTTTTATTATATTCTAACTTTACTTAACTTTCATTATCTTTTCTGTGTTTGCGTATAGTCTAGAAGTTCAGGTTTGGGCTCCTGAATGACAGTCCATCATCCAGCCACTGGAGTACCCTTGTACCTGCGCCTACTGTATAATAACCCTTAAGCTGAACTGTAGCCCCTACATGAGATCAGGATATTGATTAGGCACAGAATAACTGACAAGGTGTCAAAGGAAAAATTCAGCAAAAACTAAGTAAATACAAACTTTAGGAGAGTGAAGGAAACCAACTTGCATAATAAACATATCAAGATAAACAAATGCCCAGCACACAACAGAATATCACAAAGCACATGAAGATCCAAGCAGAACTGGCCATCCAAACAACAAAACCAAAATTCCAGAGGAGACACAGAATATGGGACAACTGCTCAAGGATATTTATAAAGAAGTAAAGGATATCAGGAAGCCACTAGAAGACCATAAAGAATTTGGGAGATTAAATAGAAAAATGGCAGATCTCACAGAAATGAAAGATACAGTAGATGAAATGAAAAATATACTGGAGACACATGATAGCAGATTTGAAAAAGCAGAAGAAAGAATAAGTGACTACAAGATAAAACAATAGAACTAGAGCACACAAAAGAATAAATGGCAAGAAAGATGAAAAAATGCAAATGGATCTTAGGGAAATGATCGAGAACAAGATGCACAAAAATATAAGAATTATTGATAGGATTTAACAAATTTATATGATTTCTGAATCATTAAATTGATATCTCTCTTACTCTCCAGTATCTTAGAGCAGCTGGAAGTAAAAATCTAAAATTGTGCAATTGTAACCCATGTCAAACTCCGAAATATGTTCTGCAACTTATTCTGGTGCTATGCTTTTTATTTTTTTCTTGTATATATGTTATTTTTCCAAAAAGAAAAAATGTTGATTGTGATGATAATAAAAGATTTATGCCCCCCAGCCTCCTATATTCCATAGCACCTAGAAGGAAAAGTCTGAGAGGATGGTATGGTAACCCATGACAAACACTGTAATCTGTCCTGTAAACTACATGTTGAAGTGTGCTTTGAAAACTATTGCTTTTTTCCTTCTTTGCTTTGTATAGATATTATATTATACAATTAAAAGGTAAAAAAATGAAATAAAGACAAAAAACAAAAACAAAAAAGTTAGGTATCAAAGGATACTTTCTCAATATCCTAAAGGGCATATATGAAAAACTCACAGAAAGCATCATACATAATGGTGAGAAATTGAAAGCACTTCCCTTGAGATGGGGGTATGAGATAAGTATGTCACCAATATTATTCAACATTGTGTTAGAAATACTAGCTGGAGCGATTAGACAAGCGAAAAAAATGAAAGGCATCCAAATAAGAAGGGAAGAAGTAAAAGTAATTATTAGCAGATGATATGATTATATACTTAGAAAACCCTGAGTAATCTACAGTAAAACTATTTGAGCTGATAAATTCAGCAAAGTGGCAGGGCACAATATTTTTTACAAAAATCAGAAATGTTTCTATACCCAAGCAATGACCTATCTGAGATGACAACTAAGGAAAAAATTCCCATTCAGAATGGCAACCAGAAGAATTAGGGATCTAGGAATAAGCCTAACCAGGGATGTCAAGGACTTATACGCAGAAAATTACCAAAAAATTGCAAAAAGAAATTTAAAAATGACCTAAATAGATAAAAAAAAATTCCATGCTCAAGGAGAAGAAGGTTGAATATCATAAGGCATCAATTCTACCCAAACTGATTTACAGATTTAATTCCATAGCAATAAAAATCCCAACAACCTACTTTGAAGATTTGTAAAAATTGGTTATCAAATTTATATGGAAGGGAAAGAGATGTAAAGATATCCTAGAAAAGAAGAACGAACTGGGAGGTCTCTCACTTCCTGACATTAAAGCTTACTATGGAGCCACAGTGGTGAAAACAGCATGCTACTGCCCCAAAGACAGAAGGTCTGACCAATGGAATAGAATAGAGAGTGCAGAGATTGAAACACCAAAATTATGGACATCTGACTTTCAATAAGGCCCTCAAATCCACTGAATTGGGACAGAATAGTCTTTTCAATAAATGGGCATAGGAGAATTGAATTTCAATTGCCAAGAGAATGAAAGAGGACCTGGTCCTACCTTACACCCATACACGAATTAATTCATAATAGATCAAAGACCTAAATATAAGAAACAGTACCATAAAACTACTTGAAAAAAAATGTAGAAACATCTTTAAGATCTAGTAATAGGAGGCAGCTTCTTAAACTTTACACCTAAAGCACAAGCTGTGAAAGAAAAAATAGACAAATAGGAACCCCTTAAGATCAAAAGCTTCTGTGCCTCAAAGTACTCTGTTAAAAAGGTGAAGAGGCAGCCAACTCAATGGGAGAAAATATTTGGAAACCAAGTATTGGATAAAGGCTTGATATCCTGTGTACATAAAGAAATTATACAGCTCACCAACAAAAGAACAAACAACCCAGTTATAAAATGGGCAGAGGAAATGAAACGGCACTTTTCTGAAGGGCAAATGCAGATGGCTAAAAAGTATATGAAGAGCTGCTCATCTTCATTGGCTATAAGAGAAATGCAAATTAAGACAACAATGAGCTATCACCTCCCACCTATGAGACTGGCTTCTATTAAACAAACAAAACTATAAATGTTGGAGAGGATGTGAAGAAATTGGAACACATTCACTGCTTGTGGTAATGTAAAATGGTTCAGCTGCTGAACTGTGCAAACTCAGGCTTTACAATGATTATGTGGATATTTTATTTAAATATGCCTATAACTGAGATAATTAATGTCCATTATTGGTGGTTCAAAGTGTATTCTTTATTTTCTTAAATAAAGAATATTTAAAAAAACAAAAGGAGTTAACTAGCCAAAATGAACTCTGCTCTAGTAGTAAGATGAAGAAATTGAGGTAGCAAAAAACAAAGTGCTAGTAAGAGCAGAGTAGGCATTTCAGACCAGGATGCCTGGCTGCAGATTCTATGTTCCACCAGTTGAACTCATGGAGGTCAGTGCTGTCCACGAAGACTGGACCCCTAGCCGCAGGTGGCCGTTATGGTCTGTTCAAACCATCTGGGATTCAGGGCTTGTAGCTTCAACACCTCTGGGGAAAGAAAGATAATAAAATCACAGAAGATGAGAAATCATGAGAGAAAACATGAGCTACAAAAATCAATTTAGTAGGCAAGTTATACAACAAACAGGAAGTGCAGAAGGAAAGGGAAAGAAATCATCTAAGATCTCCCTATGGTAGGGGTTCCCCAGGCATGATTAAAAATTAGAATCATTTGGGCAGCCTTCAAAAGAAATCTTGGTGTTCAAGCTCACCCTACACTAATTAGATCAGAACATCTGGGTATGGAGTTTGAGCATAAATATTTTTAGGCTTCTATTGGTAAATCCAGTACAATCCCTCACTATCGTGATTTTAGACAAGTAATTTCTTCTGTCTGAAATGTCCTTTCAACCCCACCACCTAGGCAATCCCACTAAAAATAAAAAAGAAAATAGCTAACTTTAATGCATATTCTCAGTGAGGGAAAATACATTACTAGAGAGAGTTCCAGGAAGATGGTGGAATAGAATATGTCGAGTTCAGCCCTGTTCCAAGGAACAGCTAGAAAAGGGAAGGGAAGAGCCAGGCCAAGATGGCGGCTTACCAATGTAAGCATTTTAGTTCGTCCTCTAGAACAAGTACTAAATAACCAGAAACAGTACAGAACAGCTCCTGGGGCCACATCAGTGACCAGACACACAGCATACCCCAGTCTGGACCAGCTGGACTGGCTGCAAGCATCCCCAGAAATGTGAGTTCCCCAAGCTGCGTCGGCTGGTGCACCTCCCCCACAGGCTGCTTCCCACAGAGGAAAGGAAAGAGACTTTACCAGCGGCACAGGCTGAGCCCAACCAAATGCCAATTGCAGAATTAATTAACAAATTCTGACTACTAAAAATTGGCCCCCAGCTCAGGTGAATCTGGTCAAAGTGCAGGTCACTCATTTTTGCCCAGGTCAAAGGGGCAGCGCTGATGGAAAAAGAAAAAAAAAGGAAACAGAGGTTTTTGTGGCTGTGTTTCTACAAAGACTTGACTGCCTTCGGATATAGCAGCAGGGCTCCTCAGGCTGCAACTGCCCCAGGCATAGGCAGAAGTGAGCTCTTTTGGGGCTTGTCTGGAGCCTGTGCCTTCCCCAGGGGAGGGGTGAAGCCCAACTCAGGTGGAATCCCTCCCTCAAGGAATTCAGACACCAGGGCTTGGTAATTTGAAGCCATTAAAACCAGCCTACAACCTATCCTCTGTCTCTACAGCAGGGAGAGTCTGCCAAAGTTAAAGGTACTGCATCATCTTATGTGGGTGGGACCTGCAGTCAGACAAGCACCACATACTGGGGAGGATAAGAAAAACAGAGCCAGGAGACTTCACAGGAAAGTCTTTCAACCTGCTGGGTCTCACCCTCAGAGAAAACCAATGCAGGGGACTCTTTCCTCCTGATAGGAGGTCAGTTTGGTCTGGGAAAATATGGCTGGGGACTATAATATCTAAGTAGACTCTCCTAAGGGTGGGAGGTACAAGGCACCATACTAGCAGGGCAAGAAACAAGAAAACAAGAACTGAAAAATTCTCCTCTGTTAAACAAAACCTAAGCTAGAGGTTCAGATAAAGCTAAACTGAATGTCAAAGAACAGACAGACAACAAATTCATCCAGCAAGAAAACTCAAGGTAAAAGAAATGAAAGGAATCTCCAGAATAACTAATGAAAGTAATCAAATGCCTAGATGCCAGCAAAAAATAACAAATCACACTAGGAAAATTGAAGATATGGCCTAGTCAAAGGAAAAAACCAACAATTCAAATGAGATACAGGAGCTGAAACAATTAATTCAGAATATTCAAACAGACATGGAAAACCTCATCAAAAACCAAATCAATGAATTGAGGGAGGATATAAAGAAGGCAAGGAATGAACAAAAAGAAGAAATTGAAAGTCTGAAAAAACAAATCACAGAACTTATGGGACTGAAAGGCATGGTAGAAGAGATGAGAAAAACAGTGGAAACCTACAATGGTAGATTTCAAGTGGCAGAACATAGGATTAGTGAACTTGAGGATGGAACATCTGAAATCCAACAAGAAAAAGAAAATATAGGGGAAAATATGGAAAAATATGTGCGGGGACTCAGGGAATTGAATGACAATATGAAGCGCACAAATACACATGTTGTGGGTGTCCCAGAAGGAGAAGAGAAGGGAAATGGAGGAGGAAAACTAATGAAGGAAATTATCACTGAAAATTTCCCAACTCTTATGAAAGACTTAAAATCACAGATCCAAGAAGTGCAGCGTACCCCAAAGAGATTAGACCCAAATAGGCGTTCTCCAAGACACTTACTAAGCAGAATGTCAGAGGTCAAAGAGAAAGAGAGAATCTTGAAAGCAGCAAGAGAAAAGCAATCCATCACATACAAGGGAATCCCAATAAGACTATGCCTAGATTTCTCAGCAGAAACCATGGAGGCGAGAAGAAACTGGGATGATATATTTAAATTATTAAAAGAGAAAAACTGCCAACCAAGAATTCTATATCCAGCAAAACTGTTCTTCAAAAATGAGGGAAAAATTAAAACATTTTCAGACAAAAGATCACAGAAATTTGTGACCAAGGACCAGCTCTGCAAGAAATACTAAAGGGAGCTCTAGAGACTGATTTGAAAAGACAGAAGAGAGAGGTGTGTAGAAGAGTGTAGAAAGGAAGACTATGAGTAAAGGTAAAAAGAAGGAAAATTAGGGTGGGCCACGGTGGCTCAGCAGGCAAGAATGCTTGCCTGCCATGCCAGAGGACCCGGGTTTGATTCCCAGTGCTTGTCCATGTGAAAAAAAAAAAAAAAAGGAAGGAAAACTAGATATGACATATAAAATCCAAAAGGCAAAATGGTAGAAGAAAGTACTACCTGTGCAGTAATAATACTAACTATTAATGGATTAACTCCAAATCAAAAGACATAGACTGGCAGAATGGATTGAAAAACAGGACCCATCTATATGCTGTCTCTACTCAAAGGACATGAGGGCAAGGACACAAATGGACATTTGCACAACAATGTTTATAGTGGCATTATTTACAGTTACCAAGAGACAGAAACAGCCAAAATGTCCATCAACAGATGGGTGGCTGAACAAACTGTAGTATATACATACGATCGAATATTATGCAGCTGTAAGACAGAATAAAGTTATGAAGTATGTAATGACATGGATGGACCCTAAGGACATTATGCTGAGTAAGATTAGCCAAAAACAATAGGATAAATACTGTGTGGTCTCACTGATATGAACTGACATTAGTGAATAAACTTGGAATATTTCGTTGGTAACAGAGACCACTAGGAGATAGAAATAAGGTAAGATATTGGGTAATTGGAGCTGAAGGGATACAGATTGTGCAACAGGACTGAATATAAAAACTCAGAAATGGACAGCACAATATTAACTAACTGTAATACAATTATGTTAAAACACTGAATGAAGCTGAATGTGAGAATGATAGAGGGAGGAGGGCTGGGGGCATAAATGTAATCACAAAGAAAGATAGACAATAAAGATTGAGACGGTATAATTTAGGAAGGCCTAGAGTGTATAATGATAGTGACTAAATATACAAATTTTAATGTTTTTGTGTGAAGAAGAACAAAGGAATGTCATTACTGCAGGGTACTGAAAATATTATGGTAGTTAATAATTTAGAATTTCAACTTATGTATGAGACTAAAGCAAAAAATGTTTATTTAGTACAAAATTTATATTTTGACTAGTACATCTCTTAATATAACTCATGTAGATAGTTGGTTGAACACCATAAGTACATGGAACTTTGGGTAGGACATGAGATTTTGTTAGTTTGTTCAGAGTGATGCCCCAATGAATCCCAGAGTGATTTAATCAGTGAGCGGAAAAGTATTTGCAAAGTCCCCTTCAGGGAATGGTGAGAATGAAGGAAAATTCACCTCCCCAAGTTGAATTCTTGATATTCTCACAAGCAGTGTGGACAACCAAAGCTATAGGCTGAGCCCACAGTCTTGGGGATTGTTCATATGAAACTTAACCCAACAAAGGATAGGTCAAGCCTACTTAAAATTAGGCCTAAGAGTCACCCCAAAGAGAACTTCTTTGGTTGCTCAGATGTGGCTTCTCTCTCCCCACCCAACACAACAAGCAAACTCACCACCCTCCCCCTGTCTACATGGGACATGACTCCCAGGGGTGTGGACCTTCCTGGCAACGTGGGACAGAAATCCTAGAATGAGCTGAGATTCAGCATCAAGGCATTGAGAAAACCTTCTCGACCAAAAGGGGAAAGAGTAAAATGAGACAAAGTGTCAATGGCTGAGAGATTCCAAACAGAGTGGAGAGGTTAACCTGGAGGTTATTCTTATGCATTAAGTAGATATCACCTTGTTATCCAAGATGTAATGGAGAATCTGGAGGGAACTGCCTAAAAATGTAGAGCAGTGTTCCAGTAGCCATGTTTCCTGAAGATGACTGTATAATGATATAGCTTTCACAATGTGACTGTGTGACTGTGAAAACCTTGTGTCTGATGCTCCATTTATCTACCTTGTCAACAGAAGAGGAGAACATATGGAATAAAAATAAATAATGGGGTGTCATGGTTAGGGACAGGTGTCAACTTGGCCAAGTTGTGGTACCTGTTCATCTGATTGGGCAAGCGCTGGCCTGTCCGTTGCAATGAGGACATTTCATAGGATTAGGTCATGATCACATCAGCTACATCCACAACTGATTCCATTTGTAATCAGCCAAAGGGGACTGTCTTCTGCAATTAGTGATGCTAAATGCAATCATGGGAAGCCTTTTAAGGAGGACTCAGAGGAGACAGGTTCCATTCCTGCTTTGGCTGGTGAGCCTCTCCTGTGGAGTTCATCCAGGCCATCCATCGGAGTCATCAGCTTCACAGCCTGCCCTGTGGATTTTGGACTCTGCGTTCCTATGGTCACGTGAGACACTTTCATAAATTTTATATTTGCAAGTGTTCCCTGTTGATTCTGTTTCTCTAGAGAACACTAACTAATACATCTTGGTACCAGAAGTGGTTCTTAAGTAACAGAATCTTAAAAATGGGTTTTTATGAATGGTTTTCTACTCTGACTGGACTCAGAGACACTAAGGACTCTGATTCCCATAATCAGAATGACACTCCCAATCCATGGACTGAGTTGGCAAAGGAGATAGTCAAAATATCATCATTCGATTCTCCTAATGCTTCGCTTGTACGAAGCCAGACTCTGGGAGATAATGTTTTTGACACCTTTACAGAGTTTTGTAGAAATAAGTTATATAGATGTTGGTTGGTTGTTGTTAGATACACTGTCTACATTAAAGGGTGAAAGGGATGGGCTTAAGGCTTCAAACGAGAAGCTTAAGTGCCGTCTGAAAGATGTAGAGGTTTCTATGAGTATCCTGAAAGAAAATCTTATTTCCTGTAGCCGTAGACTTGAGATCTCTGAAAATCAGACTCAGAATCTTATTGTTAGAGTAGCAAATTTACAACGTAAACTGAAATCTCAGTCTTGCATGGTGTCTGCCGTTAAAGTGAGGGCATTGATTGGAAAGGAGTGGGACCCTGAAAAATGGGATGGTGACATATGGATTGATAATGATGTTGGGGGTGAGGTTGAAACCCTAGACCTTGCTGAGCCTTCTTTAGATAACCCTGTAATAGTCTGCCCTGAGGACATAGCCACCCCACCTCCAGCCTGCCTTGAGGAATTGGCCACCCAACCTCCTCCTGAAGGGATTAGCCCTAGAGTTATTAATCCTGTTTCACCAGATGAAACTGCAAATGAAAGCCCTGAAGCAAATGGCTTGGAAGATATTTCTATATTTCTAATTCTTTTCATGACCCACCCCCACCACCCCTCATTTCTTCTAGACCTATAACTAGACTAAAGTCCCAACAGGCCCCTAAAGGTGAGGTACAAAGTATCACACATGAGGAGGTACGTTATACTCCAAAAGAACTGTGTGAGTTTTCCAATTTATATAGACAGAAATCAGGGGAATATGTGTGGCAATGGATTTTAAGAATGTGGGATAATGGTGGGAGGAATATAAGGCTGGATCAGGCTGAATTTATTGATATGGGCCCACTAAGCAGAGATTCTGCATTCAATGTTATAGCTCGAGCAGTTAGAAAAGGTGTTAACAGCTTGTTTGGGTGGTTGGTTGAAACATGGATCAAAAGGTGGCCAACATTACCTGAGGTTGAAATGCCAGAACTGCCTTGGTATAATGTAGATGAGGGGATCCAGAGGCTTAGAGAGATTGGGATGTTAGAGTGGATTTATCATGCAAAGCCTGCTCCTACACCCCAGGAATGTCCAGAGGATGCACCTTTTACCAGAACAGTGAGAAATAAGTTTGTGAGACTAGCACCATCATCCCTCAAGAGCTCTGTGGTTGCACTTCTCTGTAGGTCAGATATTACTGTAGGAACTGCTGTCACTGAACTGGAATCCTTAAACACAATGGGGATGACAGGATCCCGAGTTGGCAGAAGCCAGGTGGCAGCACTTAATCACCAAAGACAGGGTAGATGCGGCTATTATAATAGACAACAAACTCAAAAGAGGCATCAAAATTATATGACACGCAGAGATTTGTGGCATTGGCTAGTAAATCATGGGGTGCCTAGAAATACAATAGAAGGGCAGTCTGCGAAATTCTTGTTGGAGCTGTATAAACAAAAGAGTTCTAGGTCAAGGGAACAGAAGTCTAACCTGAATTACAAAAACACAGAGTCATGGCCCCTTAATCAATTTCCAGACTTGAAACAGTTTACAGACCCTGAGCCCCTTGAATGAAGGGGAGGCCAGGTCCCTTTGGGGGAGTACCCTGTTACACTGCTACAAATTTATACAGTTAACCTTCCTCTAAGTCTTCCCCAAGGAGACCGACGGCCTTTTACCAGGGTAACTGTGCATTGGGGAAAAGGAAATGATCAGATATTTTGGGGATTATTAGACACTGGTTCAGAAGTGACATTAATTCCAGGGGACCCAAAACGTCACTCTGGACCACCAGTCAGAGTGGGGGCTTATGGAGGCCAGGTGATCAATGGAGTTTTAGCTCAGGTCCGTCTCACAGTGGATTCAGTGGGCCCCCGGACCCATCCTGTAGTTATTTCCCCAGTTCCAGAATGTATAATTGGCATAGACATACTGAGGAACTGGCAGAATCCCCACGTTGGTTCTCTAAATCGTGCAGTGAGGGCTATTATGGTGGGAAAGGCCAAGTGGAAGCCACTAGAACTGCCCCTACCAAGCAAAATAGTAAATCAAAAGCAATACTGTATTCCTGGAGGGATTGCAGAGATTACTGCCACTCTTAAGGACTTGAAAGATGCAGGGGTGGTGATTCCCACCACATCCCCGTTCAACTCTCCTATTTGGCCTGTGCAGAAAACAGATGGGTCTTGGAGAATGACAGTGGATTATCATAAACTCAACCAGGTGGTAACTCCAATTGCAGCTGCTGTTCCAGATGTAGTATCATTGCTTGAGCAAATCAATACATCCCCTGGTACCTGGTATGCAGCTATTGATCTGGCAAATGCTTTTTTCTCAATAGCTATTAGTAAGGACCACCAGAAACAGTTTGCTTTCAGCTGGCAAGGTCAGCAATATACTTTCACTGTCCTACCTCAGGGGTATATCAACTCTCCAGCCCTGTCATAATCTTGTTCGCAGAGACCTTGATCATTTCTCCCTCCCACAAGACATCACACTGGTCCATTATATGGATGATATCATGTTGATTGGACCTAGTGAGCAAGAAGTAGCAACTGCTCTAGATTTACTGGTAAAGCATTGTGTGTCAGAGGATGGGAGATAAATCCAACAAAAATACAGGGGCCTTCCACCTCAGTAAAATTTCTAGGTGTCCAGTGGTGCGGGGCATGTCGAGATATCCCTTCTAAGGTGAAGGATAAATTGCTGCATCTGGCCCCTCCCACAACCAAAAAAGAGGCACAACGCCTAGTTGGTCTTTTTGGATTTTGGTGGCAACATATTCCTCATTTGGGTGTGCTACTCCGGCCCATTTATCGAGTGATCAGAAAATCTGCTAATTTTTAGTGGGGACCTGAACAAGAGGAGGCTCTGTGACAGGTCCAGGCTGCTGTGCAAGCTGCTCTGCCACTTGGGCCATATGATCCAGCAGATCCAATGGTGCTGGAAGTGTCAGTGGCAAATAGAGATGCTGTCTGGAGCCTCTGGCAGGCCCCTATAGGAGAATCACAACGCAGACCCTTAGGATTTTGGAGCAAAGCCTTACCATCTGCTGCAGATAACTACTCTCCTTTTGAGAAACAGCTTTTGGCCTGCTACTGGGCCTTAGTAGAGACTGAACGCTTAACCATGGTCCACCAAGTTACCATGAGACCTGAATTGCCTATCATGAGTTGGCTGTTGTCTGACCCACCAAGCCATAAAGTTGGGCGTGCACAGCAGCACTCTATTGTAAAGTGGAAATGGTATATACGAGATAGAGCCAGAGCAGGTCCTGAAGGCACAAGTAAGTTACATGAAGAAGTGGCACAAATGCCCATGGTTTCCACTCCTGCTGCCACATTACCTTCTCTTTCCCAGACCAGAGCTATGGCCTCTTGGGGAGTTCCTTACAGTGAATTGACTGAGGAAGAGAAAACTCGGGTCTGGTTTACAGATGATTCAGTACGATATGCAGGTACCACCCAAAAGTGGACAGCTGCAGCATTACAACCCCTTTCTGGGGTGTCCTTGAAGGACAGTGGTGAGGGGAAATCCTCCCAGTGGGCAGAACTTCGAGCAGTGCACCTAGTTGTTCATTTTGCTTGGAAGGAAAACTGGCCAGAGGTGTGTTTGTATACTGACTCATGGGCTGTTGCTAATGGTTTGGCTGGATGGTCAGGGACTTGGAAAGACCATAATTGGAAAATTGGTGACAAAGAGGTCTGGGGAAGAAGTATGTGGATAGACCTTTCTGAGTGGGCAAAAAACATGAAGATATTTGTGTCCCATGTGAATGCACACCAGAGGGTGACTTCAGCAGAGGAAAATTTTAATAATCAAGTGGATAAGATGACCCGTTCTATGGATACCAGACAGCCTCTTTCCCCAGCAACTCCTGTTATTGACCAATGGGCTCATGAACAAAGTGGTCATGGTGGTAGGGATGGAGGTTATGCATGGGCTCAGCAACATGGACTTCCACTCACCAAGGCTGACCTGGCTACACCACTGCTGAGTGCCCAATCTGCCAGCAGCAGAGACCCACACTCAGCCCCCGATATGGCCCCATTCCCCGAGGTGACCAGCCAGCTACATGGTGGCAGGTTGATTACATTGGACCACTCCCTTCATGGAAGGGGCAGCGATTTGTTCTAACTGGAATAGACACATACTCTGGATATGGGTTTGCTTTCCCTGCACGCAATGCTTCTGCCAAAACTACCATCCGTGGGCTTACAGAATGCCTTATCCATCGTCATGGTATTCCACATAGCATTGCTTCGGATCAAGGAACACACTTCACAGCAAATGAAGTGCGGGAATGGGCACATGCTCATGGAATTCTCTGGTCTTACCATGTTCCCCATCATCCAGAAGCAGCTGGATTGATAGAACGGTGGAATGGCCTTTTGAAAACTCAATTACGGTGCCAACTAGGTGGCAAAAACTTGAAAGGCTGGGGTAATGTTCTCCAGGAAGCTGTGTATGCTCTGAATCAGCGTCCACTGTATAGTGCTGTTTCTCCCATAGCCAGGATCCATGGGTCCAGGAACCAAGGGGTGGAAATGGGTGTGGTGCCACTCACTATTACTCCTAGTGATCCACTAGGAAAATTTTTGCTTCCTGTCCCTGCTACCCTGAGTTCTGCTGGTCTACAAGTTTTAGTTCCAAAATGCGGTGTGCTTTCTCCAGGAGAAACAACAGTGATACCACTAAACTGGAAGTTAAGATTGCCACCTGGTCACTTTGGGCTACTTATGCCTCTGGATCAACACACCAAGAAGGGGATTACATTATTGTCTGGGGTAATAGACCCTGACTATCAGAAGGAAGTAGGACTGCAACTATAAAATGGAGGTAAAGAAGAGTTTTCTTGGAATATAGGAGATCCCCTGGGGCGTCTATTAGTACTACCATGCCCTGTGATTAAAATCAATGGAAAACTGCAACAACACAATCCAGGCAGGACCACTAATGGCTCTGAGACTTCAGGAATGAAGGTTTGGGTCACCCCACCAGGCAAAGAACCACGGCCAGCTGAAATGCTTGCTGAGGGGAAAGGGAACATGGAATGGGTAGTGGAAGAAGGTAGTGATAAATATGAACTTCGACCACGTGATCAGTTACAGAAATGAGGACTGTGATGCTGTTTTGTTCGTGTTATACTATTTAAGTTGTAAGATATCAAGTTTAAGAATGAATGTTGCCCAAGGATTTGCACCCTATTCTGGAGAGATTTAATGTGTTTCCAGTTATATGCAGGACAGTTGAGTATTGTCAGGTAAAAGAAAAAATGTGTGCTTATTTGTTTTCATTTGGAGATTAAGTATGGTCTAAGGTGATATATATATATATATATATAGGTGCCAAGTTGACAAGGGGTGGACTGTCATGGTTAGGGACAGGTGTCAACTTGGCCAAGTTGTGGTACCTGTTCATCTGATTGGGCAAGCGCTGGCCTGTCCGTTGCAATGAGGACATTTCATAGGATTAGGTCATGATCACATCAGCTACATCCACAACTGATTCCATTTGTAATCAGCCAAAGGGGACTGTCTTCTGCAATTAGTGATGCTAAATGCAATCATGGGAAGCCTTTTAAGGAGGACTCAGAGGAGACAGGTTCCATTCCTGCTTTGGCTGGTGAGCCTCTCCTGTGGAGTTCATCCAGGCCATCCATCGGAGTCATCAGCTTCACAGCCTGCCCTGTGGATTTTGGACTCTGCGTTCCTATGGTCACGTGAGACACTTTCATAAATTTTATATTTGCAAGTGTTCCCTGTTGATTCTGTTTCTCTAGAGAACACTAACTAATACATGGGGGAACAAATGATAAAATAAATTTAGTTTGAAATGCTAGTGATCAATGAAAGGGAGGGGTAAAGGGTATGGTATGTATAATTTTTTTTCTATTTTTGTTTAATTTTTCTGCTGTCTTTATTTCTTTTTCTGAATTGATGCAAATGTTCTAAGAAATTGTCATGATGATGAATATGCAACTATGTGAAGATATTGTGAATTGCTGATTATATATGTAGAACGGAATGAGCATATGTTAAGAATGTTTGTGTTTCTTTTTTGTAATCTGTTTTTTAAATTAATAATAAAAAAGTTGAAAAAAAAAAAAAGAAGAAGAAGAAGAAGTAAGAAAAGGGAAGGGAAGGCAACTGAGAAGGTAATTCCTGGATGTAAGTGACCTGGGAGGGTTTTCTCCAACCATATACAGAGGCCCTGGTTGCAAAAGCTGAAGAACTGAGATGCAGTGAACTGCAGACCATCCAGCTACTGCAAAGAGCCTAATGCGCTGCTTTTCAAATGGAAAACGGGAGCCCTCAGGAGTGCAGACACAGGGAAACGGGGACTAAGAAGTAAACCATGCCATATTCTTTGAACGTGCTACCCTCACCAGTGCAGAATTCTGACCCATGACTCACCCCACACCCCACGCACCTGAAACCCCTCGCCTACCCCTCTCCCTGTGCTCCAAACACCCCTACCCCACCCCACCCCCATGCATACCCACCCTACACCCCCACCCCAAGTACATGTACACCTGCCTCAGCCCAGCCCACCTCTCCTCCTGAACAGTCTCACCCCACCCCTCTCGAGACCCACTTCCCTGTCCCTGCCCCCTGCAGTGGTCGCCAGTGCATAAAAGCTGCAGGTGCTTGCCTCCAAACCCAGGCTACATCCACCCCCAGCTTGTACAGCTGAATAACCTCTCCCCCCACACGCCCCCCCCAACAATCTGTACACCCATTTACAACAATTTACAGCTGTCCCAGATCTACACATGTGCATGCTCCCAATCACACCCTCCAACTCTGGGCAAGTGCTGACCTGCATAGTTGGGCCACACCTGTCCCCAGCCCATACAGGCATAACTCCAGCCCACTGGCCCTGAGCTCTGCACATGCGCACACAAAGGGCCTGCCCCCTGGAAAAACGCACACCAGGATCCCACTCCCCAGAACCACACAACCCACACAGCCACATCTTCCCTGCCACTGGGTGCCTATGCTTTCATGCGCTAACTTCTTGACCCCTGTAACACAACTCCTTACCCCACAAATGTGCACACTTGCCCCACCCCCTGGCACAAGCACCCTGCTCCCACACCTGGCAGGTGCTAACATGCACATGTGTACTAGATAGCCCCCACCCTGCACACACGTGCCCACCTGCTCCAAACCCCTACTCACCTGCACACCCATTATGGGGCACTGCCTACCCGACACCAACATCCCAAGTCCCCCAACGCTGATGACCTGTGCCCACCCCTATGCACTCCCATATCCACATCTAGGACCCTCTAGACCCCTGCCCTGTGAAAGGACAAATCTGCACTCAGCCCCTGCACATTCTGTGCCACCTACACTACACCCTGGTACCCGTGACCATCACACTCCACACACCCACCCACAGCCTACCTGCACACAAGCCCCTTTGCATCCACTCAGCTTCCCCATCCACCTCACACTGTGCTCCACCTCGCACTGTGCTCCACCTCAGTGTTGCCCGCACCTTACCCCGCTTCTGCACTCCAAGGTCTACTTAGCTGCACCCCATAACCTCAGCTCATGCATTGCACTTCCAAAACCCCATGACCCACACCCCTTGCTCACAGAGACCAGTATAGCATCTCCAACTTGTGCCTATACCTGCACTGAAATGCATCACGGCACTGTTATGCCCCTGCCCCACACCTCTTATCTTGCTCCACATACATCTTGCAAATACAAACCTTTAGACTACTGAAGGAAATCAACTTCCAAAGTAAACCAATCAAATATTTACATGCCTCAAAGACAACAGAGGATCACTAAGCATATTGTGATGCAGACAGATACAGCCCAGCCTAATGAACACATTAAAGCACCAGAGGAGACACAGACTTTGGAACAACTAATCAAAGATGCTCGTATAACTCTCCTAAATAAAATAAATGTGTTGGCTAATGACATAAAGGAGATCAAGAAGACGCTAGAAGAGCATAAAGAGTAATTTGAAAGAATAATTAGAAAAATAGCAGATATCACAGAGATTAAAGATGTTGTAGATCAAATGAAAAATATACTAGAGACAGACAACAGCAGATTTGCAGAAGCAGAACAAAGAATAAGAGAACCAGAGGACAGGACAACTAATTTCGAGCACTCAAAACAGCAATGGCAAAAAAGATGGAAAATTTTGAATTGGATCCCAGGGAAATGATAGACAAAACAAAGCACACAAATATAAGAATCACTGGTGTCCAAAAGGAGAAGAGAAGAGTTAAGGGCTAGGACGAGTAGTTGAGGATATAATGGGGTAAAACTTCCCAACCCTTAGAAAATATATAAATATGCAAATCAAAGAATCCCAACAAAGTCCAAATAGAATAAATCCAAATTGGCCTTCCCCAAGATACATACTAATCAGTCTGTCAAATGTTGAAGAGAAGCAGAAAATCCTGAAAGCCACAAGAGAAAAACAATCTGTGACATACAAGAGAAACCACATAAGACTGAGTTAACACTACTCGGCTGGCACTATGGAAGTGAGAAGGCAGTGGTATGATATAGTTACGATCCTGAAAGAGAAAAACTTCCAGCCAAGAATTCATACCCGCCAAATCATCCTTCAAAACTGAGGGAGAGATTAAAATTTTCACAGACAAACAAAACCTGAATGAATTAATCAATAAGAGACCAGTCCTACAAGAAATACTAAAGGGAGTTCTGCCAATTGAAAAAGAAAAAAAAAATCATCTGCCATGCCAGAGACCCAGGTTCAATTCCCGGAGACTGCCCATGTCAAAAAAAGAAAAACAGACAGGAGAGGGAGGTCTGGAGGAGGGCACAGAACTGAAGAGTATCAGTAAGGACAACTTAAAAGATAAAAAGAGAAAAGGGGAAGAGAATATAATACCTCTGACAAACAAAATCCAATGGATAAGATGGTCAACTAAAGATACACATTTTCAATAACTTTGAATATTAATGGACAATAAAGCTATCAATTAACAGTACAGATAGGAATAAAGAATTCAGAAATATAATCCAGCTATATGCTGCTTAAAAGAAAATCATGTTAGGGCCAAAGCCCAAACACCCCTAAACAAGTGGAACAGAAAGATCAAAGGTGATGGTGGCATTATACAAAGAAGATAGGATTTAACAAATGAATATGATTGCTGAATCATTAAATTGATATCTCTTTTAGTCTCCAATATCATAGAGCAGCTAGAAGTAAAAGCTTAAAATTGTGGAATTGTTACCCATACCGAACTCTGAAATCAGTTCTACAACTAACTGTGTTGTGCTATAAAATGTATTCCTTTTTTGAATATATGGTATTTTTCACACAAAAAAAGTCGATTGTGATGGTTAAAAAATATTCCTTCTAGGGTCCTATATTCTGGAGCAGCTAGTAGGAAAAATCTAAGAGGATGGTATAGTAGCCCATTAAAAACTCTGGGATCTGTCCTGTAACTACTTGTTGAAGAGTGATTTGAAAACTATTGTTTTTTTCTTTCCTTGCATTATGTATATGTTATATTCCACGATAAGAAATGTATAAGCAATTCTAAATTCTGAAATATTTAGCTGTCTGTAGTAACATGATAATTCCCAGAAACTTTGGGTATTTATGTGGCACCTGAGACTCAGAGTTAGAGCTCTGAAGCTATGAAAGTTGGTACTACCCCATATAGGAATGGTTTAAAAATTGGAAAAAAGGGATCAGACTGCAAGTAAAAATATGAATGAAGCTGATCTGGATAGGACTAAGTTATATCAGAATACAGAGTAAAGGATAATATCATCCATATTTTAAAACTTCAATTTATGAGTTGAAGGGAAAGATATTTATTGGGTGCAAATTTATATTTCGGGTAGTGTATTTCCTAATTTAACTTGTATGGTCAGTTTAGTTAGACACCATAAGTTCATGGAATCTTGAACAGGGCATGAGATTTTCTTGGTACATCCAGGTTAGCGTGATGCCCTGATAGATCCCAAAGTTATTTGGGCAGTGAATAAAAAAGTTTGCAATGTCCCCCTTGGACATTTGGAGAATACTGATATTCTCGCAAGCAGTGAGGACAGCCAAATCAATAGGCCAAGCCCTTGATCTTGGAGTTCACCCCATGAAACTTATTACTGCAAAGGATAGGCTAAGCCTGCTTAAAATTATGCCCAAGAGTCACCCCCAGAGAACCTCTTTCGTTGCTCAAATGTTGCCTTTCTCTCTAAGCCAACTTAGCTAGTGAACTCACTCCCCTCCCTCCTACATGAGACATGACTCCCAGGGATGTAAATCTCCTTGGCAAAGTGGGACACAAATCCCGAATGAGTTAGGATTGGCATCAAGGGATTGAGAAGGTCTTCCTGAACAAAAGGGGGATGAGAGAAATGACACAAAATAAAGTTTCAGTGGCTGAAAAGTTTCAAAGCGAGTTGAGGGGTTCTCCTGAAGGTTAATCTTACACTGTAGTGCAAAAACCAGGAACAAGGCTGCAGGCCCCCAGGAACATTCCACAAAGTTAGAACAGGCTGAGACTAAGGATCCAGAGTTTCAGGAAGCAGGTTTTATTTTCTATGTCCATCGGGCTCAGCCGAGTAGCTTCTGAAAGTCTAAGCCCCAAACAAAAGGCAACCTTAGCTTTTATAGACTGTATGACATGTTAAAGACAAGGTAAACAATTGGCTGATTTAAGTTTAGAATGGCCCAAAGCTGAACCATTGAGGGGCCCCCAACCCAGGAATGCCTTATCTTGCCTACGTGCATCTTCACCAGTTCCGTAAGGCTAGGGAAGGGGATTTCTATTCCAGGAATGTGTCTTATCTCACTTGTCTGCAAGGAGAGGGGACTTGGGGATTTTCCACAGAGAGTACAGCTGAACCAGAAAGTGGGGGAGGCCTGCCTGCTACAATACATTATATAGCTATCCCCTTTTAGTGTATGGTGTATTACAGTGGCTAACGGGAAGTGCCTGAAACTGTTGAATTCTATCTCAGTAGGCTTGATTCTTGAAGATGATTGTATGAGTCTACAGATTTGACAATGTGACTGTGTGATTGGGAAAACCTTGTATCTGATGCTCCCTTTATCCAGGATATGGACACATGAGTAAAACAATAAGGACAAACAAATAAATAGGTGGGGGGAGGTAAGGGGTAAAATTTAGTTAAAATACAATAAGTAGTCAATGAGAGGTGGGGTAAGGGATATGGGATGTATGGGTTTTTTCTTTTTTCTTTTTATTTCCTTTTCTGGAGTGATGCAATTGTTCTCAAAATGATCATAGTGATGAATACAAAAGAATGTGATGATATTGTGAGCCAACGACTGCATACTATGAATGGACTGTTTGGTACATGTAGCTATCTCAATAAAAAATATTTTTTTTAAAAAAATGAGAGAGTAAAACACTTTCAAATAAACCAAAGGTGAGGGAGTTTGTCACCACTAGCCCAGCCTTAGAAAAGATGTTAAAGAGAGTTCTGCAGGTTAAAAGGAAATGACAGCTATTTGATGGTTCCTCAAAAAGCTAAATATAGAATTGCCATACGACCCAGCAATACCATTACTAGGCATCTACTCAAAGGACATGAGGGCAAGGAAACAAATGGACATTTGCACACCAATGTTTATAGCAGCATTATTTACAATTGCAAAGAGATGGAAACAGCCAAAATGTCCATCAACAGACGAGTGGCTAAACAAACTGTGGTATATACATACGATGGAATATTATGCAGCTGTAAGACAGAATAAAGTTATGAAGTATGTAACACCATGGATTGACATTAAGGACATTATGCTGAGTGAGATTAGCCAAAAACAAAAGGACAAATACTGTATGGTCTCACTGATATGAACTGACATTCGTGAATAAGCTTGGAATATTTTGTTGGTAACAGAGACCACCAGGAGATAGAAATAGGGTAAGATATTGGGTAATTGGAGCTGAAGGGATACAGATTGTGCAAGAGGACTGAATGTAACAAGCTCAGAAATGGACAGCACAATACTACCTAACTGTAATACAATTATGTTAAAACACTGAATGAAGTTGAATGTGAGAATGATAGAGGGAGGAGGGCTGGGGGCATAAATGAAATCAGAAAGAAAGATAGATGATAAAGATTGAGATGGTATAATCTAGGAATGCCTACAGCATATAATGATAGTGACTAAATGTACAAATTTTTAAAATGTTTCTGCATGAGGAAGAACAATAGACGGTCATTACTGCAGGGTGCTGAAAATAGATGGTAATTAATAATTTAAAATTTTAACTTATGTGTGAGACTAAAGCAAAAAATGTTCATTTGATACAAAACTTATATTATGAGTAGTGCATTTCCTAATATAACTTATGTGGATAGCTTCGTTGAACACCATAAGTACATGGAACTTTGGGTAGGACATGAGATTTTGTAGGTTTGTCCGGAGTGACACCCCGATGAAACCCACAGTGATTTGATCAGTGACTGGAAAAGTATTTGGAAAGTCCCCTTCAGGGAATGGTAAGAATGAAGGAAAATTCAATTTCCCCAACTTGAATTCTTGATATTCTCACAAGCAGTGTGAACAATCAAAGCTATAGATTGAGCCCCCAGTCTTGGGGTTTCTTCATATGAAACTTAACCCCACAAAGAATAGGTCAAGCCTACTTAAAATTAGGCCTAAGAGTCACCCCCAAGAGAGCCTCTTTTGTTGTTCAAATGTAGCCTCTCCCCCTGTCTATGTGGGACATGACTCCCAGGGGTGTGGACCTTCCTGGCAACATGGGACAGAAATCCTAGAATGAGCTGAGATTCAGCATCAAGGGACTGAGAAAAATCCTAGAATGAGCTGAGATTCAGCATCAAGGGATTGAGAAAACCTTCTCGACCAAAAGAGGGAAGAGTGAAATGAGATAAAGTGTCAATGGCTGAGAGATTCCAAACAGAGTTGAGAGGTTATCCTGGAGGTTATTCTTATGCATTAAGTAGATATCACCTTGTTATCCAAGATGTAATGGAGAGACTGGAGGGAACTGCCCGAAAATGTAGAGCAGTGTTCCAGTAGGCATGTTTCTTGAAGATGACTGTATAATGACATAGCTTTCACCATGTGACTGTGTGATTGTGAAAACCTTGTATCTGATGCTCCATTTATCTACCTTGTCAACAGAAGAGTAGAACATATGGAATAAAAATAAATAATAGGGGGAACAAATATTAAAATAAATTTAGTTTGAAATGCTAGTGATCAATGAAAGGGAGGAATAAGGGGTATGGTATGTATATATATTTTTTTTTCTGTTTTCATTGTATTTCTTTTTCTGTTGTCCTTTTATTTCTTTTTCTGAATTGATGCAAATGTACTAAGAAATGATCATGATGATGAATATGCAACTATGTGATGATATTGTAAATTACTGATTATATATGTACAACGGAATGATCAAAATAAAAAAATTTTTTAAAAAAGGAAAGGACAATAGATCAAAGCCACATGAAGAAATACAGACCTTGGGTGGGGATCATGACAGAAGTAATATAAGTGCCAGTACTATTATATTTTAGTTTGCAACTCCTACAGGATCAAAAAGACAAAATGCATCAAATGGAATAATACTCAAGTGGTTTTGCACACGTAATATATGAGCACGTAATTTGTAACAGGAGCTACATATAAATGGGGGGATGAGTACGGAACATAGTGTTTGTATACTATTAAGGTTAAGTTGGTATTAAAGCTAACAAGACTGTCATAGATTTGGGATGTTAAACCCCACGGTAACTACAAAGAAAATATCAGAGAATATGAAAGCTCAAAGAGGCAGAAATTAACATATAGATTGCCAACAGTGGAGGACATGGAGAATGGTAGGTTAATGCAATGAGGGTAGGGATTCTCTTTGGGGTGATGGGAAAGTGTCAGTAGTGGAAGGTGGTGTAGGTACCACAATATTGTAAATGTGACTGATCCCACTGAATGGTATACTTGGGAGTGGTTGAGATGGGAAACGTTTATATTGTATATATCTTCCCACAATTAAAATAAAAACTGAAGAGACAATAACTATTAAATACAATATATAACCTTCTCTCCTTTCATACAACACAAGAGATGGACGGACAGAAGGATGCAGCAAATGTGACAAAAAGTTAAAATTGGTGAATTTTGGTACCAGGGTGGGAAGGTTGGTCAGAGTATGTTGGAGTTCTCTGTGTAAGGTTTGTATTATTTTGTAACTATCCTGTACATTTGAATGTATTTCAAAAGGTTTTAATGTTTTTTGGCTTTAGATGATGGTAATGGTAGCACATTGTAAATATAAGTAGTGCCAATAATGGTACATTTAAAAAAGGCTAAAACGGCAAGCTTTATGTTATATATATATTCTCACAATTTTTTAAAAAATGAAACAGGAAACCTGTGCCAAACTCTGCAATATATTCTATAACTAATTGTTGTGCTGCCTTTTGAAATTTATTGCTTTTTTTTGTATATATGTTATTTTCACAAAAAAGTTATGATAAAAAGTATATATATTCTTTCTAGCCTCCAATGTTCTGGAGCAGTTAGAGGGAAAAATCTGAGATGATGGGATGGTAGTCCATGACAAACTCTGGAATCCATCCTTAGCTACCTGTTGAAGAGTGCTTTGAAAACTATTGCTTTTATCTTTCTTTGCTTTGTATATATGTTATGTTATACACTAAGAAAAGTTAAAAAAAAAAAAAAAGAAACAGGAATTTTTACAAATTATCATGTAACTTGCACACCCTTTCCCTGGCAAATGGACCACTAGCACATGAGGCAACCAGTTCTTCCCCAAAGGGAACTAAGCAAATATTCCTTCTAAGAAGCTGCAGGTGAGAGCAGGACAAACAGACCCAGGCAGCATCATGCCATGGCCATAACAAGTAAGTAGTACCCAGGCTGTGGGGGAGGGGGACCAACCATCCCAGTCTGCTCAGGACTGAAGGGTAAACTGATGATGAAACTAGGTTCAGTAAGAAATGTCTCTAGGCCCCCACACCGCTGCTGACACACATGTGCTGGAAAGAGCTGAAAGGCCTGAGGCTCCCAGACTCCCCAACCTTTCACTACCTCATGCATCACATTTTTTCAGGGCAGAAAGAAGAAAATACATCCAGTTTTTCCATTCCTCTCCTGGCAAGCAATCTGATTATGGGGGAAATTGCTTTTGGCCACCTTACACCAAATTCACGGGACAGTGACCACCGTGAGAAAGGGGGATTGGCTCAGGGAAGGCGAGGAAACACCAGAGGAGCCAGGAACAAAGACCTTACTGCCCCACAGGGCAGGACAGGAAAACACTCAGAGGCAGGATACAGTGACCACAGCTGGCCTGAGATGGGAATAGCACCAACCCCAAATGGTCAGGGCATATCTGCTTTTCCACTTGTCCATATAAATTACAAGGAAATGCCAGGAAGCATGAGCACATGGGGTAGGGAACTTAGAAACAGTCCAGGCCAGGAGATACCTGGAGGAAACAAATCTCAGGACAGAGTGCCGGGAGGAGGAATTTGAGGTGCTGCACAAAGGACAGAGGATTGTCAAATTGTGCCCAAAGTCCATCCATCTGCCAAAAGTGGGGCTCTCAGGATCGCTTAATGGCCTCAGATGCCATGGCAAGCGACCTCTGCTTGGATCTCATGAGTCATTTTCTTGATTTCCTCATGGTTACAGAAATTGGAGGAGACACATATAAACAGAAAGAGAGTGAAAGCATCAACTCTCATCTAAATTCTTCTCCCATTTTCTAACTCATCCCCACTTATCACAGTCAGGTTAATGTCTCAACTTGCCCACTTACCACGGTCAGGGTGGTACGCAGTTGCCTGGTTGGGAAAGCGGTAGACTGTCTAGGGCTATGAGGACTTTTCATGGAATTAACTCATGACCACGTTAGCTGCATCCTCAGCTGATTGCATTTGCAATCTGTTAAGGGGAGTTTCTTCTGCAATGTGTGATGCTTAATCTAATCACTGGAAGGCTTTTACGGAGGATTCAGAAGAGACAGTCACTCTTCCTGCTTCAGACAGCCAACCTCTCCTGAGAGTTCACCGAGGACCTTCATTGGAACTGTCAGCTTGCGGCCTGCCCTACAGAACTTGCACTCTACATCCCCACAGTTACATGAGACACTTTTATAAATTTTACATTTACAGATATCTCCTGCTGATTCTGTTTCTCTAGGGAACCCTAGCTAATACACCCCTAGATAATAAACTTCTTTAAGCTCAGTCCCTCTGTTTCCATAATCATCTAGGACCTTGGAATTTAGCATATCATTCCCTAATATCTGACCTGGACAAGTTCTGGTGAGCCTGACACGTGGAGAGAGAAATAGAAGAGCACATGAGGGAGCCAGAGCCTCTCATGGCTGTTCTCTCTGTACCAGGCAGCAAGAGGAAGTCCAGACTGGACATCAAGGGCCATGGCCTGGTCCTGGCTTGGGCAGGGCATAGGGGTGTACGATGATGAGGCTCTTAGTCACTCTGTCAGATACCCCAAGTTTCATCCTGTATTATACATGAGTGATCAGGGAGAAGGGGTGTTGCATCCATTCCTATCTGCATAGAGGGTGATGAAAGGGAATGTACTTCCCAAGAAAAGTCCTTCCCCCCAAACACTCCTGGTGCCCAATTTTCTAACCTAGATCTCCGCATCTGATGTCTTCTTCTTTGGTAGCATCAAATGACACAAGCAATAAAAATGATGCGGCCAAGTATAAAAGCAGGAATGAGTAGCCACAGATACCAAGACACGAGTGCCTCTCTTGAAAAAGGAGGTTATTATACACTAGGCACCTCAGACCACAAACCTTCTATCATCCCCCCATCCCAGGAAGGCCCCACACTCAGCGGGACTCACAGGGTACAGGCTGTTCTCCTCGTTGTGTTCCACAGAGCAAGTGTACTTCTGTTCCTCTCCTTGGGGAATCCTCGTGCCACCCAGGTACTGTAGGTCATGTTCCCATGAAGCTGGATATTCTCAGACTGCTGGGAGTCAGGACTCAGGGGCTCCTCATCCTGAAGCCAGGTCACTGAGATGTTCGGGGGATAAAAGCCAAAAGCCATGCACATCAGGGTGACCTTGCCCTCCGAGGTCTCACTGCGGGTCACATTCACCAAAGGAGGCACTAAGAGAAGGGGAAAAACCCAGTGAGAAGCAAGACCACGGATAAGGACAATCCATTTCAATTGGTTAGTCTCTGGCATAAAGCCCTCCCTAACCCTCCAGGCCCTCTGGCTCCATGCCACTCTCCAAGTCTGTTGGGTACCATGGGACCCCAATTCCATCAGATGGGCAGGAGGAAGGTCATGGCGTCGGGCCTCTCTGTGGAACCCACATATTGATACCGAGGATGGGAGATGTCTAGAGGTGGGCCCCTGGGTTGCAGGCCTAGGAGGGAACTTTCCATGTCGACACAGGAGGGCAACCACATGGGGCAGGGCCCACCAGCTAACCCCAAGTCCAAAGGTTCTTCTCTTGCTTAGCGCCTACCTTCCCAGGTTCCATCTGCATGTCTGCTGCCTTCTGGAATATCAACACTGGGACAGTTCATTCCTCTACTCACCTCCATATCTACACCTAGTGGCTTTAATAGGACAAGCAAATCAGACTAGAATATGTAAATAGAACACATATGCATCCCATTGTACCAGAAAGGTTTCCCTGGGATGAGTTAGGGGGGTTCTAGGGGACAAGCGGGAAAAGAGGACCCAGACCAACATTCAGTACCTGTACTCTCCTTCAGTTTTTTCCAGTTAATCAGATATCCCTGTAGTTTTTGAAGGCAGTCTGCCTCTTCATAGGCCTGGGATTTCTTACCTTGGGTGCCATCTTCATCCTAAGAGTTCTTGATTTTCATAGCCAACAAATGAGCCAAAGACTGGGGCACTGTCCATCTCAGGGTCCCAGAGTGATAGGAAAGGAAGAGCTCCCCATCATAGTGGAAATCCCAGAAGCCTCTAGTACTGTTATCTTCATGGATCTCACAGCCTAGATCCTCCTGGAGGGAATACAAGGCTGCCCCTGCACAGCAGTGACTTCTCCATCCACTGTGGCCCTCTACCTTCCCACGTACTGTGAGAAACTCCAGCCTAGAAAGCACTCCTCTCACTCTCCTCCATTTCCTCCCTGGTGTTGGCTGAGTAAGCCTCCACTTGCAACTGAACTCCATCACCCCCAATCCTATCCCTAGCATCCCATGGCCAAAACCAGTGGATAGAGATAGCTCCTCACCTCCCTGCCCCTACGCCAAAGCTCTAGCACCCATTTCATACTTCCCAACTCTTACCTTTCACTTTGGCCTGCAGGGCCATGATTTCTGCCATACTCATTCTTAGTTTCTTCTCTTTCTCCTTCAAGAAGGTAGTCTCCTTGTCTGAGGTTTCCTTTGGACCCTGGAGCTCGGCCCTGCCTTTTTCACTCTCATAGTGCAGGAAGTGCATGTCAGCCACATGCCCCTCCACAAGGAATCTCGATTGCACAAATCCGGACTGGATTCAACGTTCATCGTATAAAGAAGTCTGTGGAATCCTGGAAAGGAAGAAACCACAGATGAAACTTCCTCCTGGAAAATACTGCACATCATATGTTTTTCAGGCACTACCCTAATAGCAAAGATACACAAGAAAAGTAAATTACAGACCAATATCTCTTATGAACATACATACAACAATCCTCAACAAAATAATAGGACACCAAATACAAAAGCACATTAAAAATTATATACCACAACCAAGTAGGATTTATCCCATGAATGCAAGGGGGATTCAATATAAGAAAATTAATTAATGTACAACACCACATGAACAGAATGAAGGGAAAAACATACGATCATCTCAATTCAAGCAGAAAAGGTATTTGACAAAAGCCAGCACCCCTTCTTGACAACACTAGAAAACCAGGAACAGAAGGAAACTTCCTCAACATGATGAAGGGTACAAAAGAGAAACCCATATACAGGGGGAAAACCACTGTTGCATGCTTTGAGCTGTGTTCAAAAGGAAACCATCAGCACTACCACAGCAACCGCAGAGGTAAATAATGAGGTGAGGTCAAGAATTAAGAGGAAGTTTAGATTTTCTATTTATTGAGGGTGTGTTTATTGGTTTTCTGTCCCTTGGGAACAATAAAATTATCTAAAATTGAGAATATTGATGGACTGTGGGCTTTGGGCCCTCTATATGATGCCCGATGAATGCAGGTGGCTGAAGGATGCACTGATGGAGAAGTAGATTGGTGAATGATGGTGTATACTTATGAATGAAGGCTGTGCTGCTACAAAAAGGAACAATGTCGTGAGGCATGCAGCGATGTGAATGAACATGTGGGATATTTGGTGAGACAAAAGAAGCCAGATACAAAAAAAAAAAAACGGTATGCTCACCTTTATAAAATGCTTATAGGAAAGCAGGGGCTTAGATTGGAAGCTTTTTGAGCAGACACATTAAGTCCAGAATGGCGATTATTATTTCTGGATTTTGAAAGACTGTTTCATATATATATAACCTGATATGTAGCGATAAGAACGAAGCTGAACAGGTTAGGGTTAGAGTAATTCAGAACATAGGAGTAAGGAAGACACTGTCTATATTTTAGAACCACACATACTCTTTGAGACTAATGGAAGAAAGGTTTATTTGGTCTGGAACTGAAATTTTCTGGAGTGCATAATCTGATTCAGTCTATCTGTATATCTCATTTGAACAACTGAAACACGGGAAGCCCAGAAGAAGAAAGTCCTTTAATCCTGTATAGATTATTGTAATGCCTGGAAACATCCTAGAACGTATAAAGCAGATAACCAAAAAGTATTGGCAAAGTCACCTGAGGGAGGGGAGAAACACTATGGAGCTATTAAACCTTACCATCAGGGAATCCCCTGATACTGCGTCAAACTTTAGGGACATCCAAATCAACAGGCCATCCCCTTGACCATGAGACTTACTCTTGTGAAGCTTATATAGGTTGTGGAGAAGCTAAGACTACCTATAGGCATGACTAAGAGTTACTTCTAGAGGATCTTTGTTGTTGCTCAGATATGGCCACAGTCACTCTGAGCCCAACTCTGCAAGTGAAATCATTGCCCTCCTCCTTATGTGAGACATGACATCCAGGGGTGAAAGTCTCCCTGGCAACATGGGAGAGGACTCCCAGGAATGAATACAGACCTGGCACCATGGGATCAACAATTCCATCCTGACCAAAAAGGGGGAAAGAAGTGTAATAAATAAAGTATCAGTGGCAGAAAGAGTTCAAAGACAGCCAACAGGCTACTCTGGAGGTTGCTCTTACTCAAGCTTCAGGTAGAACTGGCTACCTATGATAACCTGCCAACCCCCAAACAGGATCATTCCAGCCAATTCCAAAGAACACTTAGGGTAATATGTAAGACCTCACAAGGGTTCTAGGCACTAGAGTACCTTTCCAGAAACCTACAACCTCCAGATGGGTCACTGGTCCAGATAAGTCCTGAAACCTGGCCCAGCCTTTCCAGAACATCAGATAATTCCATCTCCCTACCCCATACTAGTGACAGAAACTTCTAATATCAAAAATTTAGAATTTCCATAGCCCAAACAACCCCAAAGAGAGGTGTGGAAAAATCAAAGGTGATGGTGGAATTATACATAGAAGATAGGACTTAACAAATGAATATGAATGCTGAATCATTAAATCGATATCTCTTTTAGTCTCCAGTATTTTAGAGCAGCTAGAAGTAAAAACCTCAAATTGTGAAGTTGTAACCCATGTCAAAGTCTGAAATATGTTCTACAACTAGTTGTGGTGCTGTGCTTTGAAATTTACAGCTTTTCTGTATATATGTTATTGTTCACAGAAAAAGAAGGAAAAAAGGTTGATTGTGATCATAAAAAAAGTATTTAAGCCCTCTAGCTGCCTATATTCTGGAGCAGCTAGAAGGAAAAATCTGAGATAATAGTGTGGTAGCCCATGACAAACTCTGGAATCTGTTCTGAAGCTACTTGTTGAAGAGTGCTTTGAAAACTATTGCATTTTTATTTCTTTGCTTTGCATATATGTTATAGTATACAATAAAAAAATTTTTAAAAAAAAACACCCCATGAGTTGACATCAGGGCTATTACACATACACATTGCTGATTCTCTGATGCTCTGTTAATACATTTCTTGGGAGTTGTGACCATTATTCCTTCACCAGGCAAACCACTGTTGTTTACCATACAATGTCTACACTAGCATTATACCACATAAAATTACTTTGCATTATGATATCTTGTCAGCATATTTGAAACGCATTTTAAGATTTCCTGGGTGTGTACTGAGAAATAATTGATAGCAAACGGAATATATGCTGCTATTAGCTTGTTGTATTAATTATGTTCTTATTATGGTAGCAAATTGCACACAAATGTACAGAAAGGTATTATCTGATATGTGATAAAATGTTGACTGATGTGCACATAAGTCTCATCTCTAACAGTCACATATGAATTCCCACCAAGGAAACAAGTGTTTAAATACACTAAACTTACTAAATAACTCTAAATAATAATAATGAAAAAAGAGAAACCCATAGCCAACATCATACTCAGAAGTGGAAGCCTGGAAATCTTTCCCCTAAGGTCAGGAAAAGACCAGGATGCCCACTTTCACCATTGATATTCAACACTGTACTGGAAGTTCTAACCACAGCAATTAGACAAGGGAAAGAAATAAAGTCACCCATGTCGGAATGAAGAAGCTATACTTTTCATAGTGGTAGAGAAAATGATCCTATGGATCTAAAATCCAGAAGAATCTACAGGTAAGCTATTGGAGCTTCCAAACGACTTAACAAATGCAGTGGTGTTGCTATACACCAGCAATGAACAATTAGAAAAGGAAATCAGTAAACAAGTCAATTTACAACAGCAACCAAAAGAATCAAATATCTACGAATAAATTTAATCAAAGGTGAAAAGGGCATTGTGCTGGTTTGAGGATTTATGTACCCTAGAAAAGCCATGTTTTAATGCTAATCAATCTTGTGAAAGCAGAATAGACAGCTTAGCAAGCTGTGGGATTTAGTTCATCCTCCAGAACAGCTGCTAAATAATCAGGAACAGTACAGAACAGCTCCTGGGGCCACATCAGTGACCAGACACACAGCGTACCCCAGTTTGGACCGGCTGAACCAGCTGCAAGAACCCCCAGAACCGTGAGTTCTCCAAGGTGAGGCGGCCAGTGCCCCTCCCCCACAGGCTGCTTCCCAGAGGGGAAAGGAAAGGGACTTTACCAGCAGCAGGGGCTGAGCACAACTAAGCTTCAAGTGCAGAATTAATTCACAAATTCTGACTACTAAAAAAAATAGGCCTCCAGCTCAGGTGAACCTGGTCAAAGTGGAGGTCACTCATTTTTGCCCCAGCACCAAAGGGGCAGGGCTGACAGCAAAAGAAAAGAAAAGAAACAGAGGTTTTTGTGGCTGAGTTTCTACAAAGGCTTGACTGCATTTGGATTCAGTGGCAGGACTTCTCAGGCTGCAACTGCCCCAGACATAGGCAGAAACAAGCTTATTAGAGGGCTTGTCTGGAGCCTGTACCTTCCCCAGGGGAGAGGTGAGGCCCAACTCAGGTGGAATCCCTCCCTCATGAAAGTCAGATCCAAGGGCTTGGTAATTTGAAGCCATTAAAACCAGCTTACAACCTCACCTCTGTCTCTACCATGCCCCCAGCAGGGAGAGTCTGCCAAAGTTAAGGCACCACATCATCTTATGCTGGTGGGATCTGCAGGCAGACAAGTGCCACATACTGGGCAGGATAAGAAAAACAGAGTCCAGAGACTTCAGAGGAGAGTCTTTCAACCTGCTGGATCTTACCCTTAGGGAAAACTGATGCAGGTGACTCTTTCCTGCTGACAGGAGGCCAGTTTGATCTGGGAAAATCCGGCTGGGGTCTATAATACTTAAGGAGACCCTCCTAAGGGTGGGGGTGGGGGGAAAGGCACCATACACACAGGGCAAGAAGGGAGAAGACAAGAACTGAAAAATTCTCCTCTGTCAAACAAAACCTTAGCTAAGGGTCCAGAAAAAGCTGAACTGAATGTCAAAGAACAGACAGACAACAAATTCATCCAACAAGAAAATCCTAGGTAAAAGAAGTGAAAACAATCTCCAGAATAAACTAATTAAGGTAATTAAATGCCTAGACACAGGCAAAAAATACAAATCACACTAGGAATATTGAATATAAGGCCCAGTCCAAGGAACAAACCAATAATGCAAATGAGATACAGAAGTTGAAACAATTAATTCAGAATGTATGAACAGACAGGGAAAACCTCACCAGAAATCAAATCGGTGAATTGAGGGAGGATATAAAGAAGGCAAGGAATGAACAAAAGAACAAATTGAGAGTCTAAAAAAACAAATCACAGAACTTATGGGAATGAAAGGCACAGTAGAAGAGATGAAAAAAACAACGGAAACCTACAATGGTAGACTTCAAGAGGCAGAAGATAAAATTAGTGAACTGGAGGAAGGAACATCTGAAATCTAACAAGAAACAAAAACTATAGGGGAAAAGATGGAAAAATATGAGCAGGGACTCAAGGAATTGAATGACAACATGAAGCGCATGAATACATGTGCTGTGGGTGTCCCAGAAAGAGAAGAGAAGGGACAAGGAGGAGAAAAAATAATGGAAGAAATTATCACTGAAAATTTCCCAACTCTTATGAAAGGCTTAAAATTACAGATCCAAGAAGTGCAGCATACCCCAAAGAGAATAGATCTAGACGTACTCCAAGACACTTGCTAATCAGAATGTCAGAGGTCAAAGAGAAAGAGAGAATCTTGAAAGCAGCAAGAGAAAAGCAATCCATCACATACAAGGGAAACCCAATAAGACTATGTGTAGATTTCTCAACAGAAACCATGGAGGCAAGAAGACAATGGGATGATATATTTAAATTACTAAAAGAGAAAAACTGCCAACCAAGAACTCTATATCCAGCAAAATTGTCCTTCAAAAATGAGGGAGAGGATATGGAGGTGGGGTCAAGATGGTGGCTTAGTAAGGTGCATGCGTCTTAATTCCTCCTCCAAAGCAACTACTAGGTGAACTGAAACAGTGCAGAACAGCTCCCGGGGCCACGACAGGGAATGGACATACAGTGTACCCCAGTCTGGACTGGCTAGTCTGACTGCAAGACTCGGCTGCGGTGAGATCCCCGAGCGGCGCGCAATTTCCCGAGCAGCAGCAGCGGTGGCGGCTGGAGCTTCTCCCTCCCTCCTTCCCGGGCTGGCTGAGAGTCTCGGAGAGGCAAGTTTCCCAAGCCGAGGTGGCCGGTGCCCCTCCTTTGCGGGTGGCTTCCTGGTCCGGCTACGAGTCTCGGATCAGACGGCTACCCAAGCCGCGGTGACCCTTCCCCGCGGGCGGATTCCTGGTCCGGTGGGGAATTCCACAGGCCACGGCGGCCGGTGACCGATGCCCCTCCCCCGCGGGCGACTTCCTGGTCTGGTGGCGAATTCCCCAGGCCCACTGTGGCTGGCAACCAGCCACAGGGTGCCCTCAAGCCACGGCGGCTGACGCCCCCACCACATGCGGCCCCCCGAACCAACGGAGAGAATTGGATCGGAAATCCCCAGGCTGCGGAGATCGGTGACCGGGGGGATCCCTTCCAAACACGTGAGACAAGCGTGTGCCACGAGCGCCACCTACTGGGCAGGATAAGAAAAACAGAACCCAGAGATCTCACAGAAAAATCTTTCAACCTTGTTGGGTCCGACACCCAGGGAAATCTGACTAAATGCCCAGACGCCAGCAGCAGAAGATAACAGTCCACGCTCAGAAGATTGAGAATATGGCCCAGTCAAAGGAACAAACCAATAGTTCAAATGAGATACAAGAGCTGAGACAACTAATGCTGAATATATGAACAGAAATGGAAAACCTCTTCAAAAATGAAATCGATAAATTGAGGGAGGACATGAAGAAGACATGGGCTGAACATAAAGAAGAAATAGAAAAACTGAAAAAACAAATCACAGAACTTATGGAAGTGAAGGATAAAGTAGAAAAGATGGAAAAAAAATGGATACCTACAATGATAGATTTAAAGAGACAGAAGATAGAATTAGTGATTTGGAGGATGGAACATCTGAATTCCAAAAAGAAACAGAAACTATCGGGAAAAGAATGGAAAATTTTGAACAGTGTATCAGGGAACTCAAGGGCAATATGAACCGCACAAATATACATGTTGTGGGTGTCCCAGAAGGAGAAGAGAAGGGAAAAGGAGGAGAAAAACTAATGGAAGAAATTATCACTGAAAATTTCCCAACTCTTATGAAAGACCTAAAATTACAGATCCAAGAAGTGCAGCACACCCCAAAGAGATTAGACCCAAATAGGCGTTCTCCAAGACACTTACTAGTTAGAATGTCAGAGGTCAAAGAGAAAGAGAGGATCTTGAAAGCAGCAAGAGAAAAACAATCCATCACATACAAGGGAAACCCAATAAGACTATGTGTAGATTTCTCAGCAGAAACCATGGAAGCTAGAAGACAGTGGGATGATATATTTAAATTACTAAAAGAGAAAAACTGCCAACCAAGACTCCTATATCCAGCAAAATTATCCTTCAAAAATGAGGGAGAAATTAAAACATTCTCAGACAAAAAGTCACTGAGAGAATTTGTGACCAAGAGACCAGCTCTGCAAGAAATACTAAAGGGAGCACTAGAGTCAGATACAAAAAGACAGGAGAGAGGTATGGAGAAGAGTGTAGAAAGAAGGAAAATCAGCTATGATATATATAATACAAAAGGCAAAATGTTAGAGGAAAATATTATCCAAACAGTAATAACAATAAATGCTAATGGACTGAATTCCCCAATCAAAAGACATAGATTGGCAGAATGGATTAAAAAACAGGATCCTTCTATATGCTGTCTACAGGAAAGACATCTTAGACCCATAGATAAACATAGGTTGAAAGTGAAAGGTTGGGAAAAGATATTTCATGCAAATAACAACCAGAAAAGAGCAGGAGTGGTTATACTAATATCCAACAAATTAGACTTCAAATGTAAACAGTTAAAAGAGACAAAGAAGGACACTATATACTAATAAAAGGAACAATTAAACAAGAAGACATAACAATCATAAATACTTATGCAACGAACCAGAATGCCCCAAAATACGTGAGGAATACACTGCAAACACTGAAAAGGGAAATAGGCTCATATACCATAATAGTTGGAGACTTCAATTCCCCACTCTCATCAATGGACAGAACATCTAGACAGAGGATCAATAAAGAAATAGAGAATCTGAATATTACTATAAATGAGCTAGACTTAACAGACATTTATAAGACATTACATCCCACAACAGCAGGATACACCTTTTTCTCAAGTGCTCATGGATCATTCTCAAAGATAGACCATATGCTGGGTCACAAAGCAAGTCTTAACAAATTTAAAAAGATTGAAATCATACACAACACTTTCTCGGATCATAAAGGAATGAAGTTGGAAATCAATAATAGGCAGAGTGCCAGAAAATTCACAAATACCTGGAGGCTCAACAACACACTCCTAAACAACGAGTGGGTCAAAGATGAAATTGCTAGAGAAATTAGCAAATACCTCGAGGCGAATGAAAATAAAAACACAACATATCAAAACTTATGGGACGCAGCAAAGGCAGTGCTAAGAGGGAAATTTATTGCCCTAAATGCCTATATCAGAAAAGAAGAAAAGGCAAAAATGCAGGAATTAACTGTCCACTTGGAAGAACTGGAGAAAGAACAGCAAACTAATCCCAAAGCAAGCAAAAGGAAAGAAATAACAAAGATCAGAGCAGAAACAAATGAAATTGAAAACATGAAAACAATAGAGAAAATCAATAAGACCAGAAGTTGGTTCTATGAGAAAATCAATAAGATTGATGGGCCCTTAGCAAGATTGACAAAAAGAAGAAGAGAAAGGACGCAAATAAATAAGATCAGAAATGGAAGAGGAGACATAACTACTGACTTCACAGAAATAAAGGAGGTAATAACAGGATACTATGAACAACTTTACGCTAATAAATACAACAATTTAGATGAAATGGACGGGTTCCTGGAAAGACATGAACAACCAACTTTGACTCAAGAAGAAATAGATGACCTCAACAAACCAATCACAAGTAAAGAAATTGAATTAGTCATTCAAAAGCTTCCTAAAAAGAAAAGTCCAGGACCAGACGGCTTCACATCTGAATTCTATCAAACATTCCAGAAAAAATTAGTACCAACTGTCCTCAAACTCTTCAAAAAAAATTGAAGCGGAGGGAAAACTACCTAATCCATTCTATGAAGCCAACATCACCCTCATACCAAAACCAGGCAAAGATATTACAAAAAAAGAAAACTACAGGCCAATCTCTCTAATGAATATAGATGCAAAAATCCTCAATAAAATTCTAGCAAATCGTATCCAACAACACATTAAAAGAATTATACATCATGACCAAGTAGGGTTCATCCCAGGTATGCAAGGATGGTTCAACATAAGAAAATCAATTAATGTAATACACCACATCAACAAATCAAAGCAGAAAAATCACATGATCATCTCAATTGATGCAGAGAAGGCATTTGACAAGATTCAACATCCTTTCCTGTTGAAAACACTTCAAAGGATAGGAATACAAGGGAACTTCCTTAAAATGATAGAGGGAACATATGAAAAACCCACAGCTAACATCATCCTCAATGGGGAAAAATTGAAAACTTTCCCCCTAAGATCAGGAACAAGACAAGGATATCCACTATCACCATTTTTATTCAGCATTGTGTTGGAAGTTCTTGCCAGAGCAATTAGACAAGAAAAAGAAATACAAGGCATCAAAATTGGAAAGGAAGAAGTAAAACTATCACTGTTTGCAGACGATATGATACTATACGTCGAAAACCCGGAAAAATCCACAACAAAACTACTAGAGCTAATAAATGAGTACAGCAAAGTAGCAGGTTACAAGATCAACATTCAAAAATCTGTAGCTTTTCTATACACTAGCAATGAACAAGCGGAGGGGAAAAATCAAGAAACGAATCCCATTTACAATTGCAACTAAAAGAATAAAATACCTAGGAATAAATTTAACTAAAGAGACAAAAAACCTATATAAAGAAAACTACAAAAAACTGCTAAAAGAAATCACAGAAGACCTAAATAGATGGAAGGGCATACCGTGTTCATGGATTGGAAGACTAAATATAGTTAAGATGTCAATCCTACCTAAATTGATTTACAGATTCAATGCAATACCAATCAAAATCCCAACAACTTATTTTTCAGAAATAGAAAAACCAATAAGCAAATTTATCTGGAAGGGCAGGGTGCCCCGAATTGCTAAAAACATCTTGAGGAAAAAAAACGAAGCTGGAGGTCTCGCGCTGCCTGACTTTAAGGCATATTATGAAGCCACAGTGGTCAAAACAGCATGGTATTGGCATAAAGATAGATATATCGACCAATGGAATCGAATAGAGTGCTCAGATATCGACCCTCTCATCTATGGACATTTGATCTTTGATAAGGCAGTCAAGCCAACTCACCTGGGACAGAACAGTCTCTTCAATAAATGGTGCCTAGAGAACTGGATATCCATATGCAAAAGAATGAAAGAAGACCCATCTCTCACACCCTATACAAAAGCTAACTCAAAATGGATCAAAGATCTAAACATTAGGTCTAAGACCATAAAACAGTTAGAGGAAAATGTTGGGAGATATCTTATGGATCTTACAACTGGAGGCGGTTTTATGGACCTTAAACCTAAAGCAAGAGCACTGAAGAAGGAAATAAATAAATGGGAACTCCTCAAAATTAAACACTTTTGTGCATCAAAGAACTTCATCAAGAAAGTAGAAAGACAGCCTTCACAATGGGAGACAATATTTGGAAATGATATATCAGATAAAGGTCTAGTATCCAGAATTTATAAAGAGATTGTTCATCTCAACAACAAAAAGACAGCCAACCCAATTACAAAATGGGAAAAAGACTTGAACAGACACCTCTCAGAAGAGGAAATACGGATGGCCAAGAGGCACATGAAGAGATGCTCAATGTCCCTGGCCATTAGAGAAATGCAAATCAAAACCACAATGAGATATCATCTCACACCCACCAGAATGGCCATTATCAACAAAACAGAAAATGACAAGTGCTGGAGAGGATGCGGAGAAAGAGGCACACTTATCCACTGTTGGTGGGAATGTCAAAGGGTGCAACCACTGTGGAAGGCAGTTTGGCGGTTCCTCAAAAAGCTGAATATAGAATTGCCATACGACCCAGCAATACCATTGCTAGGTATCTACTCAAAGGACTTAAGGGCAAAGACACAAACGGACATTTGCACACCAATGTTTATAGCAGCATTATTTACAATTGCAAAGAGATGGAAACAGCCAAAATCTCCATCAACAGAAGAGTGGCTAAACAAACTGTGGTATATACATACGATGGAATATTATGCAGCTTTAAGACAAGATAAACTTATGAACCATGTAATAACATGGATGGACCTAGAGAATATTATGCTGAGTGAATCCAGCCAAAAACTAAAGGACAAATACTGTATGGTCCCACTGATGTGAACGGACATTCGAGAATAAACTTGAAATATGTCATTGGTAACAGAGTTCAGCAGGAGTTAGAAACAGGGTAAGACAATGGGTAATTGAAGCTGAAGGGATACAGACTGTGCAACAGGACTAGATACAAAAACTCAAAAATGGACAGCACAATAATACCTAATTGTAAAGTAATCATGTTAAAACACTGAATGAAGCTGCATCTGAGCTATAGGTTTTTGTTTTGTTTTGTTTTGTTTTGTTTTGATTTTACTATTATTACTTTTATTTTTTTCTCTATATTAACATTCTATATCTTTTTCGGTTATGTTGCTAGTTCTTCTAAACCAATGCAAATGTACTAAGAAATGATGATCATGCATCTATGTGATGATGTTAAGAATTAGTGATTGCATGTGTAGAATGGTATGATCTCTAAATGTTGGGTTAATTTCTTTTTTTCCGTTAATTAAAAAAAAAAAAAAAGAGAAGGGATAATTGGAGATGAAGGGATACAGACTGTACAACGGGACTGGATATAAAAACTCAGAAATGGACAGCACAATACTACCCAATTGTAATGCTATTATGTTAAAACACTGAATGAAGCTGCATGTGAGGTATAGATTTTTTGTTTTTGGTTTTTTTTGTTTTTTTCTCTTTCTATTATTGTTTTAATTCTTATTCTGTTGTCTTTTTATTTCTTTTTCTAAATCGATGCAAATGTACTAAGAAATGATGAATATGCAACTATGTGATGTTATTAAGAATTACTGATTGTACATGTAGATTGAAATGATTTCTAATTGTTTTGTTAATTCTTTTTTTAATTAATAAAAAAAATACAACAAATCATTGAGAATACTAAAATGTATTTGCTGCTTTATTAATGTGTTACATAAGATCGGCTGCATGTCTAATAACTACCATATTTATGGCAATGATGAGTATGAATAATGTTGAGTTCCCTGCAATATTAATTGCAACGAGTGCTGAAGATATCCAGTATTTTAGCAGTTACATAATTAGAGATATGGCTAATACCTACTGTGGTTTCCTACCTATATTTATAATTGAAGGAAATGCTAACTTTCATACAGAAACCAAAGATGTAATTTTATTTTTTCTAACTTTTATTTTTATCCTTAGTTTCTTCAATTAACATTTTCCAAGCTGTTTGATCTCTGTAATATATATATATATATAATAGGTAGATAGATGTAATTTTTATTTATTTATTATTTTTCTGTGTGTGATGTGACTGTAGCAGTCTTATATTTGAAACTCAAAAAGGAGACAGTGGTGTTTCAAAACAGCTAAATGCGCAGGTCCAAAAAAAGGTTTTATTTTTTAAACTGCCACATTCACTCTGAAGCCCTTTCATCTCCTTCAGCATCCCAAAGATTAAGCACATGTTCTGCTTAGCTATATAATAAAGTGGCAAACAACGCTGCACCACTTACATCACAGGACTGTTGCCTATAAAACTAGACTTCTGACGCTGGGTTCCAGCTTCATTTTCTCACAGGTCGTCATCCTCATCCGGCAGAGCAGTTGTCTGAGCAGCCTCTAAGTCACGCTCATACTGTGCTGCCAAAGCTGGGTCCATGACAACCTCTGGAGGGGCAAGAGCAGGCATGGCAACCAACTCCAAGTTAGGATCACCAATCAGTTTTCTAGTAAGCCAAAGGAAGGGCTTTGCAAAGTTGTAGTTACTTTTGGCAGAAATGTCATAGTACTGAAGATTCTTCTTTCAGTGGAAGACAATGGATTTTGCTTTAACTTTCCTGTCCTTAATATCCGCTCTGTTGCCGCATAACATGATGGGGATGTTTTCACTCACTCGTACCAGACCTCTATGCCAGTTAGGCACATTCTTGTAAGTAACTCTTGATGTTACATCAAACATTATAATGGCACACTGGGCTTGGATGCAATAGCCATCTCTCAGTCCACCATATCCCATACGTTGAATTTAATAGGTCCTCTGTTGGTATGGAACATAACAGAATGCACCTCAATGCCCAAGGTGGCTACATACTTCTTCTCGAATTCACCAGTCAGATGATGTTTTACGAATGTAGTTTTTCCAGTACCCCATCGCCAACCAATACAATTTTAAACTGAATTTGGGGTTCTCCTTGGGCAGCCATTGCGATGGTTCTTCCAGAAGCATCTCTGTCTCCCGTCCCGATGTAATTTTTATTGCTGAACCATTTGAGAATAATTGCATACACCATGAGTGTTTACCTCTAAATGGGTCAGGGTGTGTCTCTGAAGAACAAGAAATTAACCAAAGTGCAAATTTCAAAGAGAATAATACTTTTAAAACCACCTTTATTGGGGCATTATTTACATACTCTAAAATGCATCTATTTTAAATGTATAGCTAGTTGAAATGTGACAAAAGCACACACCGTGTCACCACTTCCGCAAGGAAGATACCATATAGAACATTTCCGTTGTCTCCCAAAGAAAAGCTACACACATTTATGATTTTTTAAAAGTTAATAATACCGAGTTGTAATGTGACTAATACCACTTGTGTATCTTTTTTAAAAGTGGAACATTATAGACCAAATTTTAGACAATGGTATTCCAGGGACTAGGATGATAATTTGGTAACTTTCACTTTCTCCGAAATCTTAAAATACCATCTTTTAGTATAAATGTGGATTCGTTGGGGTAGGGCAATATAGTTTAGTTTTCAAACATCATAAAACAAAGCCCCAAATCGATGTATTCCAGATTTTTTAAAAACAGAATATTAATTAGAACCCAACACCGGAAACTTGATTTCTGTTAGATAATCTTTACATTTTCATGGCAACGAATGTTTCTTATAGTGCTTTTTTAAAGGGGTGTTTTTAGTGAATTAGACAGATACATTACAGATAATTACAAAAGGCACAGGCCATAAAAGATAGAAATGCAAAATCGTGTACAGAAGCACAGGGATGGCCGTGAGAGTTGTCACCTATTCTCAAAGCAAGGGTGAAACTTGAGTTGGGACATGGTCTTCGGATCCTGAACAAAGCGGGGGAACTTTTGATTCTTTTGTGTCAGTTTCTCTTTGCAAACAGTCCAAGGCTTGCGGGGCTAGTCTAAAGAGTGAGAGTGACTTTCGAGCCTAAGTCTCAAGAATGTCTGAGCAGCGGCAGTGGGTGACAGATTCCAGCCTATCCCCCGAGGCTCTCGCTGGCTCCACCAGGTGGCAGTAGGGGAAGGAGGTGGCTGCGAAATCGCCCCCGCCGGTCGCACAGGTGCAGAAGCGGGATGGGCACGCAGGATGTTTCGCCAGAAGTGGGAGGTGGAGAAACTCGAGTTGTACTCCGTAATCACGGGCAGAAAGAGGAAAGACGCCCCTAAGCGAAGGCCCAAGACTTCCAGACCCCTCCCTCCTTGCTCCCTGGTCTCTCCTGTTCTAGACGGGTAAGATTGGTAGAAGAACAAGGGTGTGGAGACCCGACTCTCCGCGAGGAGGCAATCCGGGCTCGGAATTCGATGCGGACTCCCTTCTCGAGGCGATTGTTTATGAACTTAAACTGGGAGATTTTAAACTTCTCCCTTGAAAAGCACGTTCTTTATCTCTCACTCCGCCTGATTTACCAAACTCATCCTCGTTTTTCTTTCCAGCTCTTTTATTCCTTTAATATCTTAACAACAACAAATAAGACTTCACAAAGTTTAAAAAAAAAAAACTTTGAAAAATATACAGTTTCGCATTTACGTATCACATGAATACAGGTTCCAATATCATACAAATATTGCCATGTGAGAAACAATGGAGAGGCATGATGTAAACCACTGCCTCTTGGGTGCAAAGGGTAATGGGCATGTCCTCTTATTCCAACTACCTTTGTTACTTGTTCTGTTACACGAACGGTTGAGCACCTGAGAGTTTGGAAGACTTTATAGGGCATGAATTTCAACACCGTCTATTTTATTTATTTTCAAGTATTTCAAATAAATTTTCAAATCTTATTTTCAAAACTCATTGCATTTTAAATCTCTTTACAACTTCATCCACAGCTAAGCTACCTTTATTCTTTCACTATTCTAAGTGATCAAAGTATTAACAATGTGAACTATTAATGTGTACACGGATCTAAAACCCACAAAACAGTTCAGTCAAGTTGTATAGGATACATATTTAAACCCAGAGAATTCCCTGGCGCTTTGTGAGCAACCTAAATTCTACTGAAAGAGTGGTGGCACCCCTCAGTTTCTGTGCTCTGCACTTTTTTTTTAATATTTAAAAATGACAGACAATAATTGATATTTTATAAATTAATCAAGCAACCTAAGATAAAAAATTTTAAATTATAGTTTTATTTGTATTTTTAAATACATAGGAAATTCCGCATATGCCCATGATCAAGCTTATTCTCAATGCACATCACTTCAATTTTGTTGACGTGGTTTGTTCCAACAAGTCCTTTTAAAGCTGAACACCAAAATGGCAAAACTCCTGTGGATTTCCACTTGGCCCTGATGCCAGTGAGGTATACTGCTTCCTTGCTAATGATGGATGACTTTCATCTGCCTTTTATCACTTGTACAGTTTTGCGACCATAATGATAGTAACTGTAAACTAATGCAGCTGTGGTGAAAGCTGTAAAACACCAAAGTATCTGAAGATAAATGCTGTCAGCATAATTGAAAACTGGAGCTACCAAAGAAGCTGCCACCCAAATTAACTGGACCGCTATGTTTACCTTGCTGATGAACATGGTTTTAATCTAGCAGTGGCATAGCAAGGATTAGAATATTTAGCAAGTGATCACGGTGTTGGAAGAGTTCGATATCTGACATAAAAGTCAGCAGCAATCAACATTACATCTCTTGAAATGATCATGTAAGTAAGTGAAACTGGAATAAGATCTGCATAGGTCAAGCTAACATACAAGACACTGATAAGTATTTTACCAGCAGGTGGATCAGGAGCACTTCCCAAAGCTGATTTTTGATTGGCCAGTTTTTTTTTTTTTGATCATTCCGTTCTACATATATAATCAGTAATTCACAATATCATCACATAGTTGCATATTCATCATCATGATCATTTCTTGGAACATTTGCATCTATTCAGAAAAAGAAATAAAACGAAAACCAAAAAAAACGTATACTATCATATCCCTTACCCCTCCCTTTCATTGATCACTAGTATTTCAAACTAAATTTATTTTAACATTTGTTCCCCCTATTATTCATCTTTATTCCATATGTTTTATTCGTCTGTTGACAAGGTAGATAAAAGGAGCATGAGACACAAGGTTTTCACAATCACACAGTCACATTGTGAAAGCTGTATACGATCATCAGCAAGAAACATGGCTACTGGAACACAGCTCTACATTTTCAAGCACTTCCCCCCAGCCTCTCCATTACATCTTGAATGACAAGGTGATATCTACTCAATTCGTAAGAATAACCTCCAGGATAACCTCTCACCTCTGTTTGGAATCTCTCAGCCATTGACACTTTGTCTCATTTCATTCTTCCCCTTTTGATTGAGAAGGTTTTCTCAATCCCTTGATGCTGAGTTTCAGCTCATTCTAGGGTTTTTCTCAATCCCTTGAGCGGAGTCTCAGGTCATTCTAAGATTTCTGTCCCACGTTGCCAGGAAGGTCCACACCCCTGGGAGTCATGTCCCAGATTGGTCCTGTTTTGAGCAATAAATCCATCCAACAAATCAGTTAATCCGGCTAAAGCAAAAACTTCTAGTGCAATATTAAAATCTTCTTCAGTAATCAGATAACCCCAAACTGGGGCCAAGCCAACCCTCGTCATAGACAACATATTCGGGATTGTCCATGGGTTTTCATACAGGGGGCGGGCGGCGCTGCCGGGTCCCACCGGCCGCCCGGGGCTTCGGTGGCGGTGCCTCCTCCCAACGCGGGCTCCGGGGCCGCAGTCCCCACTTCCGAGCAGTGGCCTAGCAGACAGCACTCGGGCAGCCGCAGGCTGAGTTCGGCCAAGCGCAGCCACCAGCGCCCCTGGAGGAGGCACAGCAGCCCAGGTAGCAGGGCGCGGGCAGGGCGGGCAGCACGGCCCCGCGGGTGTGCCTCTCGCCCGACCGCGCCCCTTGCGCCAAGCCAGCTTGGCCCTGTGGCCGCCCGGTGCCAACGCAGGTGGCGAAAGCTTAGCAACCCGGGGTACTGGAGATCTGCTTCTCCATCGACTCCCAGCAATACCAGACAAGCTTGGCCACCGCCGCCTCCATACTAGTTTTCCAAACTCAGCAAGCTCCGCGTACACAGATGACCTGGAGCGGTCAATGACGGACAGCCTCGACTTCATCCTGTTTTACGTGTGGACCCTAAACCGTTCCTGAAGCTAAAAACAAGGGACTGGCCATGTGAGATCTTGCCCCACCCTGCGGGGCAAGATCGTGAGTCACCAAAATCCATAGTTCCGTAAACTCCATGTCAGCACATGTTTATTTGCCTACTAATTTTCCAGTCTAACTGCATCTTAACATGGTGTATGTGCGCACGTGCTGTATGGCGGGGTCACATTTTATTCTTTTTCCATGTGAGCATTGTTATTGCAGCTCCATTTGTTGAATTTTTTGTTTGTTTTCCTTGTTTGTTTTTGTTGTTGTTTTGGGGAAGTGCATGAGCCGAGAATCGAACCCAGGTCTCCCAGATGGCAGGTGAGAATTCTACCACTGAACTACCCTTGCACCCCCAATATTTTAAAACTTAAATTTTCCTTGGTGTTAATTTTTAAATAATCTGTGTATATTTATTTCATTGGGTGTGCTGCCATAATTCACCTTAAACCAACAGTGGAATTAACATGTTAATAAATACATGGTTCCTCATTGAATTACTAAAATGTATTAATACGATCTCTCCCGCTAGAATGACAACTATTAAAAAAAAAAAGTATTAGAGAGATCCAGAGAAATAGGAAAACTCATTTGCGGCTGGTGGGAATGTAAAATGGTGCAGCTGCTCTGGAAAACAGTTTGGCAGTTCCTCAGAAAGTTCAATATAGAATTACATACTACCCGAAAATCCCTGTTCCAGGTATATACCCCAAAGAACTGAAAGAAAGAACTCAAACAGATGTTCATAGCAGCATTTTGACAATTCCCAAAAAGATGGAAGCAACCCAAGTGTACTTGTGCCCATCAATGGAAGAATGGATAAACAAAATGTGACATATATACACAGTGTGTGTGTACACACACACACACACACGCACACACTGGGATGTTATTCAGTAGTAAAAAGGAATGAAGTCCTGATACATGTGACAACATGGGGGAACTTTGAAGACATCACGTTGAGTGAAATAAGCCAGACACAAAGATAAATTCTGTATGATCTCACTGATAGGAAGTAATTAGAATAAGAAAACTCATAGAGTCAGAAGCTAGTATGCAGGTTACCCAGAGGCTGGGGTGATGGTAGGGAATGAGAAGTTAATGCTCAATCGGTTCAGAGTTTCTATTTGGGGTGATGGAAAAGTTTTGATAATGGATGGTGGTAATGGTAACACAACATTGTGAATGCAACTAACAGCACTGAATTATATACTTGGGTATAATTAAAACTGGAAATTTTAGGTTTTATTTATGTCATACACAATAAAAATTTAAAACAGGACTGTACGAAACATATAGTGAACCCTAATGTAAACTATAGTCTATAGTTACTAGTGCAACTATAAGATTATTGCTTCATCAGTTGTAAAAAAGGTACCATACTAGTGCAAAATGTTAATGATAAGGAAAAGTGGGTGTGGAGGCGGGTATATGGGAATACTGTATTTTTCTGCATGATTTTTCTATTAACCTACAACATCTCTAATAAAAATTTTAAAAAAAAATTTAAAAACATCTTTAGGTTGAATCAGTCATCAAGAAGTTCCAATAAAAGAAAGGTCCAGGACCAGCTGGCTTCACATGTGAATTCCACCAAGCATTCAAGAAAGAATTAGTACCAGGTGGGCCACAGTGGCTCAGCAGGCAAGAACGCTTGCCTGCCATGCCAGAGGACCCGGGTTCAATTTCCGGTGCCTGCCCATGTAAAAATAAATAAAATTAAAAAAAGAAAGAATTAGTACCAATCCTGCTCAAACTCTTAAAAAAAAAAAAAAACCACATCTTTAGGGCGAGAGAGAGAGTTATCATTGGTAAATAACATAAAAGAGGCTCTGGGGTATGGGCAATGTGCTGTTTCTCGAATTGAACAGTGCTTTAGAATAATCCATTAAAATGTACATTTTTACTTATATTTCACAATAAAGATGGTTTTGTTAAAAATATATATTAACATGATAAGGCAGTCAACACAACTCACCTGGGAGAGAACAGTCTCTTGAATAAATGGTACCTTGAGAACTGGTATCCATATGCAAAACAATGAAAGAGGACCCATATCTCACACCCTATAAAAAGTTAACTCAAAATGGATCAAAGACCTAAACATTAGGTCTAAGAACATAAAACAGTTAGAAGAAAATGTAGGGGAATATCTTATAAATCTTATACTTGGAGGTGGTTTTATAGACCTTACACCCAAAGGAAGAGTACTGAAGAAAGAAAGAAAGAAATGGGAACTCCTCAAAATTAAACACTTTTGTGCATCAAAGAACTTCATCAACGCAAAGTAAAAAGACAGCCTACACAATGGGAGACAATATTTGGAAATGACATATCAGATAAAGGTCAAGTATCCAGAATTTATAAAGAGATTGTTCAACTCAACAACAAAAAGACAGCCAATCCAATTACAAAATGGGAAAAAGACTTGAACAGACACTTCTCAGAAGAGGAAATACAAATGGCCAAAAGGCACATGAAGAGATGTTCAACATCCCTGGCCATTAGAGAAATGCAAATCAAAACCACAATGAGATATCATCTCACACCTACCAGAATGGCCGTTATCAATAAAACAGAAAACAACAAGTGCTAGAGAGGATGTGGAGAAAGAGGCACACTTATTCAATGTTGGTGGGAATGTCAAATGGTTCAACCGCTGTGGAAGGCAGTTTGGCAGTTCCTCAAAAAGATGAATATAGAATTGCCATATGACCCAGCAATACCATTGCTAGGTATCTACTCAAAGGACATAAGGGCAAAGACACAAACAGACATTTGCACACCAATGTTTATAGCAGCATTATTTACAATTGCAAAGAGATGGAAACAGCCAAAATCTCCATCAACAGACGAGTGGCTAAACAAACTGTAGTATATACATATGATGGAATATTATGCAGCTTTAAGACAAAATAAACTTATGAAATATGTAACAACATGAATGGGCCTTGAGAACATTATGCTGAGTGAGATTGGCCAAAATCAAAAGGACAAATACTGTATGGTCTCACTGATATGAACTGACATTCGTGAATAAACTTGGAATATTTTGTTGGTAACAGAAACCACCAGGAGATAGAAATAGGGTAAGATATTGGGTAATCGGAGCTGAAGTGATACAGATTGTGCAACAGGACTGGATACAAAAACTCAGAAATGGACAGCACAATACTACCTAACTGTAATACAATTATGTTAAAACACTGAATGAAGCTGCATAGAGGGAGGAGGGCTGGGCATAAATGAAATCACAAAGAAAGATAGATGATAAAGATTGAGATGGTATAATCTAGAAATGCCTGGATTGTATAATAATAGTGACTAAATGTACAAATTTTAAAAATGTTTTTGCATGAGGAAGAACAAAGGAATGTCATTAGTGCAGGGTGTTGAAAATAGATAGCAATTAATATTTTTAAATCTCACCTTGTGTGTGAGACTAAAGCAAAAAATGTTTGTTTGTTACAAAATTTATATTTTGACTAGTGCATTTCCTAATATAACTTATGTAGATAGTTTGATTGAACACTATAAGTACATGGAATCTCAGGTAGGACATGAGATTTTGTTGGTTTGTCCAGAGTGATGCCCCGATGAATCCCAGAGTGATTCGATCAGTGAATAGAAAAGTATTTGCAAAGTCCCCTTCAGGGAATCGTGAGATGGGGAGAAATTCAATTTCCCAAGTTGAATTCTTTTTTTTTAATGCAATTTTTATTGAGATATATACACACACTATATAGTTCATCAAAATATATAATCAGTGGCTCACAGTTTCATCATATAGATGTGCATTCATCATCACAATCAATTTTAGAACATTTTCTTTTTTTTATTAATTAAAAAAAATTACAAGAAACAAACATTCCCAACACATACACTCAGCAATTCACAATATCATCACATAGTTGCATATTCATCATCATGATCATTTCCAAGAACATTAACATCAATTCAGAAAAAGAAATAAAAAGACAACAGAAAAAGAAAACAAACAAACAAAAAATTTTATATACCATACCCCTTACCCCTCCCTTTCATTGATCACTAGCATTTCAAACTAAATCTATTTTAATATTTGTTCCCCCTATTATTTATTTTTATTACATATGTTCCTCCAATCTGTTGACAAGGTGGATAAAAGGAGCATCAGACACAAGGTTTTCACAATCACACAGTCACATTGTGAAAGCTATATCATTATGCAATCATCATCAAGAAACATGGCTACGATAGGAGAAGATGGCGGCTTAGTAAGTCGCGCGGGTCTTAGTTCCTCCTCCAGAACAACTACTAAAGAACTAGAAACAGTACAGAACAGCTCCCGGAGCCACGACAGAGACCAGAAACACAGTGTATCCCATTCTGGACCGGCTGGACCGGCTAAGAGACTCCACTGCTGTGAGGTCCCCAAGAGGCGCGCGCTTCCCCGGGCCATGGTGGCTGGCGGCCAGAGCTCCCTCCCTCCTTCCCAGGCTGGCTGGGAGCTTTGGATCGGGTTCCCCACGCGCCGCTTCCTGGACCGGCTGGGAGCCTCGAAGCGGCGGTCCCCCAACCCGCGGTGGCCGGCAACCGGAGCCCCTTCCACACACGTGGCTTCCCGGGCCGGCTGGGAACCTTGGATCGGCGGTGCCCCAAGCCGTGGCGGCCCTCCCACATGTGGCTTCCCGGGCCGGCTGGGAGATTTGGATTGGCGGTTCCCCAAGCCGCAGCAGCCGGCGCCCCTCCCCCACGCACGGCTTCCCGGGCCAGCTGGGAGCCTCAGAACAGCGGTACCCCAAGCCGCAGTGGCCGGCAACTGCAGCCCCTTCCACACACGCAGCTTCCCAGGCCGGCTGGGAGCCTCCGAACAGTGGTTCCCCAAGCCGCGGCGGCTGGCGACCCTCCCCCACAGGCGACTTCCCGGAGGGAAAGGAAAGAGTCTCCAACAGTAGTAGAGACTGAGCCCAACCTAACACCAATAGTGGCATTAATCAACAACTTCTGACTACTAAAAATAGACCCTCAGCTCAGGCGAAACTGATCAAGGCAGAAGTTGCTGATTGGGCTATCTGAAAGAGGAAAGGGGGCGAAACAGAGCCTTCTGCGGCTGTTTCTATGGAGGCTTCGTTGCCTCTGGGCTCAGTGCTGGGATTACATAGGTTACAACTGCCCCGAATGCAGAAACAGGCTGCTTTCAGGGCTCTCTACCACCTGAACCTTCCCCACGGGAGGGGTGAAACACAACTCAGGTGGAATCCCTCTCTCAAGGAACTCAGATCCCAGGACTTCACAATTTGAAGCCATTAAAACTAACCTACAACCTTTCCTCTGTCTCCACCACACACCCAACAGTGAGAGTCTTCCAAAGTGAAAGGAGCCACAACATCTTTTGCTGGTGGGACCTGCAGACAGACAAGCACCACATACTGGGCAGGATAAGAAAAACAGAGCCCAGAGACTTCACAGGAAAGTCTTTCAACCTGCTGGCTCCCACACGCAGGGAAATCTGATTAAATGCCCAGACACCAGCAAAAAATAATGAATCAAACCAGGAAAATTGAAGATACAGCCCAGTCAAAGGAACAAACCAATAGCTCAAATGAGATACAGGAGCTGAGACAACTAATTCTGAATATACGAACAGAAACGGAAAACCTCTTCAAAAACCAAATCAATAAATTGAGGGAGGATATGAAGAATGCATGGGATCAACAAAAAGAAGAAATGGAAAGTCTGAAAAAACAAATCACAGAACTTATGGGATTGAAAGACACAGTAGAAGAGATGAAAAAAACAATGGAAACCTACAATGGTAGATTTAAAGAGACAGAGGATAGAATTAGTGAACTGGAGGATGGAACATCTGAAATCCAAAAAGAAAGAGAAACTATAGGGAAAAGAATGGAAAAATTTGAGCAGGGGCTCAGGGAATTGAATGATAATATGAAGCGCACAAATATACATGCTGCGGGTGTCCCAGAAGGAGAAGAGAAGGGAAAAGGAGGAGAAAAACTAATGGAAGAAATTATCACTGAAAATTTCCCAACTGTTATGAAAGACCTAAAATTACAGATCCAAGAAGTGCAGCGCACCCCAAAGAGAACAGACCCAAATAGGCGTTCTCCAAGACACTTACTAGTTAGAATGTCAGAGATCAAAGAGAAAGAGAGGATCTTGAAAGCAGCAAGAGAAAAGCAATCCATCACATACTAGGGAAACCCAATAAGACTATGTGTAGATTTCTCAGCAGAAACCATGGAAGCTAGAAGACAGTGGGATGATATATTTAAATTACTAAAAGAGAAAAACTGCCAACCAAGACTTCTATATCCAGCAAAATTGTCCTTCAAAAATGAGGGAGAAATTAAAACATTTTCAGACAAAAAGTCATTGAGAGAATTTGTGACCAAGAGACCAGCTCTGCAAGAAATACTAAAGGGAACACTAGAGTCAGATACAAAAAGACAGAAGAGAGAGGTATGGAGAAGAGTGTAGAAAGAAAGAAACTCAGATATGATATACATAATACAAAAGGCAAAATGGTAGAGGAAAGTATTACCCAAACAGTAATAACACTAAATGTTAAAGGACTGAATTCCCCAATCAAAAGACATAGACTGGCAGAATGGATTAAAAAACAGGATCCTTCTATATGCTGTCTACAGGAAAGACATCTTAGACCCAAAGATAAACATAGGTTGAAAGTGAAAGGTTGGGAAAAGATATTTCATGCAAATAACAACCAGAAAAGTGCAGGAGTAGCTATACTAATATCCAACAAATTAAACTTCAAATGTAAAACAGTTAAAAGAGACAAAGAAGGATACTATCTACTAATAAAAGGAACAATTAAACAAGAAGACATAACAATCATAAATATTTATGCACCGAATCAGAATGCCCCAAAATACGTGAGGAATACACTGCAATCACTGAAAAGGGAAATAGACACATCTACCATAATAGTTGGAGACTTCAATTCGCTACTCTCATCAATGGACAGAACATCTAGACAGAGGATCAATAAAGAAACAGAGAATTTGAATATTACAATAAATGAGCTAGACTTAACAGACATTTATAGGACATTACACCCCACAACAGCAGGATACACCTTTTCCTCAAGTGCTCATGGATCATTCTCAAAGATAGACCATATGCTGGGTCACAAAGCAAGTTTCAACAAATTTAAAAAGATTGAAATCATACACAACACTTTCTCGGATACCCATATCTCACACCCTATACAAAAGTTAAGTCAAAATGGATTAAAGATCTAAACATTAGGTCTAAGACCATAAAACAGTGAGAGGAAAATGTAGGGAGATATCTTATAAAACTTACAATTGGAGGTGGTTTTATGGACCTTAAACCTAAAGCAAGAGCACTGAAGAAAGAAATAAATAAATGGGAGCTCCTCAAAATTAAACACTTTTGTGCATCAAAGAACTTCATCAAGAAAGTAGAAAGACAGCCTACACAATGGGAGACAATATTTGGAAACGACATATCGGATAAAGGTCTAGTATCCAGAATTTATAAAGAGATTGTCCAACTCAACAACAAAAAGACAGCCAACCCAATTGCAAAATGGGAAAAAGACTTAAATAGACACCTCTCAGAGGAGGAAATACAAATGGCCAAAAGGCACATGAAGAGATGCTCAATGTCCCTGGCCATTAGAGAAATGCAAATCAAAACCACAATGAGATATCATCTCACACCCACCAGAATGGCCATTATCAACAAAACAGAAAATGACAAGTGCTGGAGAGGATGCGGAGAAAGAGGCACACTTATCCACTGTTGGTGGGAATGTCAAATGGTGCAACCACTGTGGAAGGCAGTTTGGCGGTTCCTCAAAAAACTGAATATAGAATTGCCATACGACCCAGCAATACCATTGCTAGGTATCTACTCAAAGGACTTAAGGGCAAAGACACAAATGGACATTTGCACACCAATGTTTATAGCAGCGTTATTTACAATTGCAAAGAGATGGAAACAGCCAAAATGTCCATCAACAGACGAGTGGCTAAACAAACTGTGGTATACACATACGATGGAATATTATGCAGCTTTAAGACAGAATAAACTTATGAAGCATGTAATAACATGGATGGACCTAGAGAACATTATGCTGACTGAGTCTAGCCAAAAACTAAAGGACAAATACTGTATGGTCCCACTGATGTGAACCGACATTCGAGAATAAACGTGGAATATGTCATTGGTAACAGAGTCCAGTAGGAGTTAGAAACAGGGTAAGATAATGGGTAATTGGAGCTGAAGGGATACAGACTGTGCAACAGTACTAGATACAAAAACTCAAAAATGGACAGCACAATAATACCTAATTGTAAAGTAATCATGTTAAAACACTGAATGAAGCTGCATCTGAGCTATAGGGTTTTTTTTTGTTTTTTTGTTTTTTTTACTATTATTATTATTACTTTTATTTTTTTCTCTATATTAACATTCTATATCTTTTTCTGTTGTTGCTAGTTCTTCTAAACCGATGCAAATGTACTAAGAAACGATGATCATGCATCTATGTGATGATGTTAAGAATTACTGATTGCATATGTAGAGTGGTATGATTTCTAAATGTTGGGTTAATTTCTTTTTTTCCGTTAATTAATAAAAAAAAAATGGACAGCACAATACTACCTAATTGTAATGTAATTATATTAAAACACTGAATGAAGCTGCATCTGAGCTATAGTTTTGTTTTTTGTTTGTTTGCTTTTTATATATTTTTTTGGTATTTTTTATTTTTATTTTTTTCTCTATATTATCATTTTATTTCTTTTTCTGTTGTCTTGCTATTTCTTTTTCTAAATCGATGCAAATGTACTAAGAAATGATGATCATACATCTATGTGATGATATTAAGAATTACTGATTGCATATGTAGAATGGAAAAAAAATATATATATATATATAACATCCTAAAAAAAAAAAAGAAAGAAAGAAAGAAACATGGCTACTGGAACACAGCTCTACATTTTCAGGCAGCTCCCTTCAGCCTCTCTCTTACATCTTGGATAACAAGGTGATATCTACTTAATGCATAAGAATAACCTCCAGGATAACCTCTCAACTCTGTTTGGAATCTCTCAGCCATTGACACTTTGTCTTATTTCACTCTTCCTCCTTTTGATCGAGAAGGTTTTCTCAATCCCTTGATGCTGGGTCTCAGCTCATTCTAGAGCTTTTCTCAATCCCTTGATGCTGAATCTCAGCTCATTCTGGGATTTCTGTCCTACGCTGCCAGGAAGATCCACACCGCTGGTAGTCATGTCCCATGTAAACAGGGGGAGGGTGGTGAGTCTGCTTGCTGTGTTGGCTGGAGAGAGAGGCCACATCTGAGCAACAGAAGAGGTTCTCTTGGGCATGACTCTTAGGCTTAATTTTAAGTAAGCTTGACCTATCCCCTGTGGGGTTAAGTTTCATATGAACAAACCTCAAGACTGGGGGCTCAGCTTATAGCTTTGGTTGTCCACACTGCTTGTGAGAATGTCAAGAATTCAACTTGGGGAAGTTGAGTCCCCCCCCACCCCCGTTCTCACCATTCCCCGGAGGAGACTTTGCAAATACTTTCCCACTCACTGATCAAATCACTCTGGGATTCATCAGGGCATCACCTGGACAGACCAACAAAATCTCATGTCCTATACAAAGTTCCATGTACTTAAGGTGTTCAATCAACTATCCACATAAGTTGTATTAGGAGATGCACTTGTCAAAGTAGAGATTTGTACCAAATAAACATTTTTTGCTTTAGTCTCACACATTAGTTGAAATTTTATAATATTAAGTACCATCTATTTTCAGCACACTGCAGTAATGACATTCTTTTGTTCTTCCTCATGCAAAAACATTTTCTAAATTTGTACATTTAGTCACTATCGTTATACACTCTAGGCATTCCTAGATTATACCATCTCAATCTTTATCGTCTATCTTTCTTCGTGATTTCATTTATGCCCAGCCCTCCTTCCTCTATGCAGCCTCATTCAGTGTTTTAACATAATTGTATTACAGTTAGGTAATATTGTGCTGTCCATTTCTGAGTTCTATATTCTGTCCTGTTGCACAATCTGTATCCCTTCAGCTCCAATTACCCAATATCTTACCCTATTTCTATCTCCTGGTGGTCTCTGTTACCAACGAAATATTCCAAGCTTATTCACGAATGTCAGTTCATATCAGTGAGACCATACAGTATTTGTCCTTTTGTTTCTGGCTAATCACACTCAGCATAATGTTCTTAAGGTCCATTCATGTTGTTACATACTTTATAACTTTATTCTGTCTTACAGTTGCATAATATTCTGTCTTATGTAAATGTCACAGTTTGTTTAGCCAACTGTCTGTTGATGGACATTTTGGCTGTTTCCATCTCTTGGTAATTGTTAATAATGCTGCTATAAACATTGGTGCGTAAATGTCCATTTGTGTCCTTAGCCTCATGACCTTTGAGTAGAGACAGCATATAGATGGGTCTTGTTTTTGAATCCATTCTGCCAGACTATGTCTTTTTTTTTTTTTTTTTTTTTTTTACCTTAGGACTCTATTTTTATTTTTAAATGACAGCTGTATGCCTAGGGACACATATATAAACAGACAATTTTGTGCAAAGAATACGCTCTGGAGAGAGAGTACAATGGCTAGTGTGTACTGAAAGTTTGATTTTTTTCTCCTTGGTGATAATTTTTTAAAAATTATAATTGGGAAATTAAAATACTTTTCAAAAGATGTCATTATTTTTTTTTATTAATTAAAAAAAGAATTAACAAAACAATTAGAAATCATTCCAATCTACATGTACAATCAGTAATTCTTAATAACATCACATAGTTGCATATTCATCATTTCTTAGTACATTTGCATCGATTTAGAAAAAGAAATAAAAAGACAACAGAATAAGAATTAAAACAATAATAGAAAGAAAAAAAAAACAAAAAAAACAAAAACAAAAAACCTATACCTCACATGCAGCTTCATTCAGTGTTTTAACATAATTGCATTACAATTGGGTAGTATTGTGCTGTCCATTTCTGAGTTTTTATATCCAGTCCCATTGTACAGTCTGTATCCCTTCATCTCCAATTATCCCTTCTCTTTTTTTTTTTTTTTAATTAACGGAAAAAAAGAAATTAACCCAACATTTAGAGATCATACCATTCTACACATGCAATCATTAATTCTTAACATCATCACATAGCTGCATGATCATCCTTTCTTAGTATATTTGCATTGGTTTAGAAGAACTACCAACATAACCGAAAAAGATATAGAATGTTAATATAGAGAAAAAAATAAAAGTAATAATAGTAAAATCAAAACAAAACAACACAAAACAAAACAAAAACCTATAGCTCAGATGCAGCTTCATTCAGTGTTTTAACATGATTTCTTTACAATTAGGTATTATTGTGCTGTCCATTTTTGAGTTTTTGTATCTAGTCCTGTTGCACAGTCTGTATCCCTTCAGCTTCAATTACCCATTGTCTTACCCTGTTTCTAACTCCTGCTGAACTCTGTTACCAATGACATATTTCAAGTTTATTCTCGAATGTCCGTTCACATCAGTGGGACCATACAGTATTTGTCCTTTAGTTTTTGGCTGGATTCACTCAGCATAATATTCTCTAGGTCCATCCATGTTATTACATGGTTCATAAGTTTATCTTGTCTTAAAGCTGCATAATATTCCATCGTATGTATATACCACAGTTTGTTTAGCCACTCTTCTGTTGATGGAGATTTTGGCTGTTTCCATCTCTTTGCAATTGTAAATAACGCTATAAACATTGGTGTGCAAATGTCCGTTTGTGTCTTTGCCCTTAAGTCCTTTGAGTAGATACCTAGCAATGGTATTGCTGGGTCGTATGGCAATTCTATATTCAGCTTTTTGAGGAACCGCCAAACTGCCTTCCACAGTGGTTGCACCCTTTGACATTCCCACCAACAGTGGATAAGTGTGCCTCTTTCTCCGCATCCTCTCCAGCTCTTGTCATTTTCTGTTTTGTTGATAATGGCCATTCTGGTGGGTGTGAGATGATATCTCATTGTGGTTTTGATTTGCATTTCTCTAATGGCCAGGGACATTGAGCATCTCTTCATGTGCCTCTTGGCCATCCGTATTTCCTCTTCTGAGAGGTGTCTGTTCAAGTCTTTTTCCCATTTTGTAATTGGGTTGGCTGTCTTTTTGTTGTTGAGATGAACAATCTCTTTATAAATTCTGGATACTAGACCTTTATCTGATATATCATTTCCAAATATTGTCTCCCATTGTGTAGGCTGTCTTTCTACTTTCTTGATGAAGTTCTTTGATGCACAAAAGTGTTTAATTTTGAGGAGTTCCCATTTATTTATTTCCTTCTTCAGTGCTCTTGCTTTAGGTTTAAGGTCCATAAAACCGCCTCCAGTTGTAAGATCCATAAGATATCTCCCTACATTTTCCTCTAACTGTTTTATGGTCTTAGACCTAATGTTTAGATCTTTGATCCATTTTGAATTAACTTTTGTATAGGGTGTGAGAGATGGGTCTTCTTTCATTCTTTTGCATATGGATATCCAGTTCTCTAGGCACCATTTATTGAAGAGACTGCTCTGTCCAAGGTGAGTTGGCTTGAGTGCCTTATCAAAGATCAAATGTCCATAGATGAGAGGGTCTATATCTGAGCACTCTATTCGATTCCATTGGTCGATATATCTATCTTTATGCCAATACCATGCTGTTTTGACCACTGTGGCTTCATAATATGCCTTAAAGTCAGGCAGCGCGAGACCTCCAGCTTCGTTTTTTTTCCTCAAGATGTTTTTAGCAATTCGGGGCACCCTGCCCTTCCAGATAAATTTGCTTATTGGTTTTTCTATTTCTGAAAAATAAGTTGTTGGGATTTTGATTGGTATTGCATTGAATCTGTAAATCAGTTTAGGTAGGATTGACATCTTAACTATATTTAGTCTTCCAATCCATGAACACGGTATGCCCTTCCATCTATTTAGGTCTTCTGTGATTTCTTTTAGGAGTTTTTTGTAGTTTTCTTTATATAGGTTTTTTGTCTCTTTAGTTAAATTTATTCCTAGGTATTTTATTCTTTTAGTTGCAATTGTAAATGGGATTCGTTTCTTGATTTCCCCCTCAGCTTGTTCCTTACTAGTGTATAGAAATGCTACAGATTTTTGAATGTTGATCTTGTAACCTGCTACTTTGCTGTACTCATTTATTAGCTCTAGTAGTTTTGTTGTGGATTTTTCCGGGTTTTCGACGTATAGTATCATATCGTCTGCAAACAGTGATAGTTTTACTTCTTCCTTTCCAATTTTGATGCCTTGTATTTCTTTTTCTTGTCTAATTGCTCTGGCTAGAACCTCCAACACAATGTTGAATAATAGTGGTGATAGTGGACATCCTTGTCTTGTTCCTGATCTTAGGGGGAAAGTTTTCAATTTTTCCCCATTGAGGATGATATTAGCTGTGGGTTTTTCATATATTCCCTCTATCATTTTAAGGAAGTTCCCTTGTATTCCTATCTTTTGAAGTGTTTTCAACAGGAAAGGATGTTGAATCTTGTCGAATGCCTTCTCTGCATCAATTGAGATGATCATGTGATTTTTCTGCTTTGATTTGTTGATATGGTGTATTACATTAATTGATTTTCTTATGTTGAACCATCCTTGCATACCTGGGATGAATCCTACTTGGTCATGATGTATAATTCTTTTAATGTGTTGTTGGATACGATTTGCTAGAATTTTATTGAGGATTTTTGCATCTGTATTCATTAGAGAGATTGGTCTGTAGTTTTCTTTTTTTGTAATATCTTTGCCTGGTTTTGGTATGAGGGTGATGTTGGCTTCATAGAATGAATTAGGTAGTTTTCCCTCCACTTCGATTTTTTTGAAGAGTTTGAAGAGAATTGGTACTAATTCTTTCTGGAACGTTTGGTAGAATTCACATGTGAAGCCATCTGGTCCTGGACTTTTCTTTTTAGGAAGCTTTTGAATGACTAATTCAATTTCTTTACTTGTGATTGGTTTGTTGAGGTCATCTATGTCTTCTTGAGTCAAAGTTGGTTGTTCATGTCTTTCCAGGAACCCGTCCATTTCCTCTAAATTGTTGTATTTATTAGCGTAAAGTTGTTCATAGTATCCTGTTATTACCTCCTTTATTTCTGTGAGGTCAGTAGTTATGTCTCCTCTCCCATTTCTGATCTTATTTATTTG